>NC_065520.1:930049-1045666 GCF_006386435.1 Epinephelus moara
AAATTTGTACCCTATCCTGAACATAATTACTGATTAAAAATCCACATGTTAAAATAACCAGAGATTCCTGAGGACTGTGATAGGTGGAAATGGAATTTTAAAAAAATGACTCTTTTTTTTTTCCAAATATTTTTTTACCTGCATAGACACCTTTATTTGACAGTTATGAGACACGAAATCACGGGAGAGAGAGGGGATGTGACATGCAGCAAAGGTCCTCCGGCCAGGATTCGAACCGGGGTTGGCTGCGTACATGGCATTATACTTCGCTGTGCCATGGCCACCCCACACTAGCTTTGTGTCCCATCTTGGCCACCCCAGTAAAAATGTCCTGGATACACCACTGGAATACATGAGCTTCATTTGCTTTTACCACCAGCTCTACAAGGTTTAAATTCCAATTAATCATAAATGCCCACTGCGGAATAGCCACCTTGTGGTAAAACATGCTGCTGGATGCTCATTTTGACCTATTAGTAGTATTGATTGGCTAATTCGTATTTACTTATCTGTTACCTTCATTATAAGGCTAAAATATGTTTTGTGGCTCCAGACAGATCTTGTTTTTATGATTTTTGGTCAAAAATGGCTCTTTTGATGGTAAAGGTTGCCAACCTTTGATTATGTGGTTTGTATGTGAATAGTGTTGCTTTACTTTTTTGTAGGAAAACGTACTACACTACTACACTGCATGAGGGCAGCCTGAAATAACTGAATTTTGAAGCTTTCACGTGCCTTAAAAAGTGACTAAAATGTGACGACAGAGCCTCATCACATGGAACTCTTTACAGCCTTGCTGTGCTGGTGGTGGCCTAGAAGTCATGCGACCATGGTGTAGTTTATTTATAGCTTAGAATTAGCTTTTTACTTCTGGCTAGGGTTGGGTCGGTTCTCGGTAATACCAATTCGGTTCGGTACTCCGTCTTGGACCGGGTTTTATTTTTTTGAGACCGACCGGACCGCATACTCGGGCAGAACGTACGCAGAGCGGACGCCGCAGAGGTCCGCCCGGTAAAAGTGGACGTCCGCAAAGCACGACCGCGCGGACTCCGCTCCGCGCACAAGTGTCACACAAGACTGTTCGGCATGTATTTTTCACATCGCGGGGATTTTTTTTTTCTCTGCTTATAGTACGCCTGAGTCTGTGAGCACCTGTGTCTGCCTCTTCGCCAAGCGCACAGCAAGCAGGAAAGAGAGGGGGGTGGGGCGGGGACTGAGCTAGGAGGTGCGAGTGCGCATGCGCTGAGGCTTCTACTGTAGCCTGGAGTTTGTATAATAGTGACGGGGAGTCGATAATGGCGGACAATTTAGTCTCGACGAAATCAAAGAATGCGCCACTATGGCAACACTTTGGCTTTGAGCCAGACGAAGGAGGCAACCCTTGTTTGCACTGATTGAGTAAGCTGCAAAATGTATTTGTAAGGAATAAAAGAAACAACTTGTTACTGTCACTCTGTTGTCCTAAGGTCGTTTTTTATTTTGAATGAGTCAATTGCGCCCCCAAGTGGCGAACCGGACTGTTTTTTTTTTTTTTCTCATACCGACGCAACCCTACTTCTGGCAATTGCATTTACACTTTCAAAATCATAAGTGATATTCAGTGAGCGTATTTTAAGCAATAATCCAAAATCCAATGGAAATATTCCATTGGCTTTTTGTCGAGGAAAACCAGATGACGCTAACCACTAAAAACGTCATCCCTGCAACACTCCATTCAGCTGCAAGCAGTGACTTGGACATTGAAAGATGCTTTGATGTGTCACTTGGCCAGTAAACACTCCTCAGTGCATCAAACAACACAATTTAGACCGTCTTTGTTTGCTTTTTGGTCATCTCCTGCAATTGATTGTTGGCACAATAGCTCGTGAATGGAGTGCTATTTCTTGACAATTCATATATTTTGAATGCCAGAACATCCTTTGTACCACCAAGGACAGCACCTGTTTATGACTGAATGCCACACAGTACTAGTACTGACATGAAATAAGTAGTTTAGAGAGGAATTCGAGGACTTCAAACAATTCTCTGAGTTGATTTTCATTGCAAAAACAGTAGCTATCTGCAAGGCAGAAAAAACAGTGTGCACGAGGAAAGTTTTTATATAGATAAATATATCTATTTATACTTGCATATATGTTGAGGTCATTTTGCTGTGTCACCAGTTATGCATCTCTTGGCCCACACGGAGCAGATAGCTGTATTTCAGAAGTGCAGGATATAATGCTATACCCGTAAACACAACATTGTCAGAGGAAGAAGTGTCAAGTGGCCACTTAGCTTGGCTCTGTATGCAAGTAGATGGAGGGATAGATGCAGGTGAGAGCAGCACTGGTGAGGTAATGACAACCTGGTGTTGCATCCAACAACAGTCAACAACTGGAGCAGTGATGGGCGAGCCCAAATTATCCCCAGGGGGAGAGGCCTCGTGTGGAACCATCGGTGTACGTGATTGACACCTGAGCTTGAGGGTTGTGTTTTTGTTAGCATATTGACTGAGGAGCTAAAAGTGGATGAAGGCAGTCTGAGCTCATCCAATAATGCACAGCAGCTTATGGAGACATTGATTTTTAGCAGTAGATCAAAAGATCTAAAAGGCGGGGCTGATACCATTAAAGGCACTATCTGTGATACATGTTTAAACACTACACAGCATCTAAATCGAGTTACTAATGTTCTAAGTTTGTTAACATAGGTAATGTATTGAAAAGCTGGAGTAGATATAAAAAACACTCACTATTGTTTGTTAAAATTTTGATGTGGTTTCACACTTAATGCCCAATCAATGCAATTTGCATTAAAAAAAATCACACTCCCTCTCCGAGCCATAACTCTGTCAAAGCTGAACACACAGGCTTGATCCACATATTTTTAGTTTGAGCTCACTCATAATTTCTGGGGCCATAAATATCTCTCATATCATTTGCAGAAAAATATCCATAAATCTCCCTACAAATCAGAGGAAAAAATGACACTAATTTAAACGCCAGATTTGTCTGAGAATCATCTTCACTATCAGAGTAATCCAGTGACCATTAATTGCATATCACAGGTTACAATGTCAACAGAAAGTGCTAATAGCTAATTTGGCATGAACCTAAAAGGGGCGTCATCCTTTTTCTCCTTTTTTTCTCCATCCATCCACATTCATCTACTTATCTGGGGTTGTTTGAGAAGACCACGGTTGAGCAAATTATTCCAGACGTCCCTCTCCCTAGCAATGTTTTCCAGTTCCTCCTGGGGGATCTCAAGGCTTTCCCAGGCTAAATGTGATATATAATCCCTCCAGCATGTTCGGGGTCTGCCCAGTGCCTCCTGGAAGAGAGGATCCCAACAGATATCCGAATCAGATCCCAGAACCACCTCAACTGGCTTATTTTACAATGCGGAGGAGCAGCGGCTCTACTCCCCACCCCTCACCCTACTGTATCTCTCAGGCTGAGCCCAGCCACCCTAGCCACCCCTAGGAATCACATTTTGTCTGCTTGTGTCTGTGTGTCACTACCCAAAGCTCATGACCACAGGTGAGGTTTGGACTGTACTGTAGATGGACTGATAAATTGAGAGCTTTGCTTTTCAGCTTAGCTCCCTCCTCACCACAATGGTGTGGTGCAACACCCGTATCAGAGCTGACACCCTAACAAACTGCCTATCCATTTCACACTCCATTTTACCCTCACTTATCAACAAGACCCCGAGATACTTGAACTATGTATCTTGTGGCAATAACTCTTTCCCAATCAACAAGACGGAATCGAGTTACTGGTCTTCTGCAGATTTAGTTGTTTAGTTTATTTGTGTTTTTGTCTGAGTTTGTAACTGAACTAAAATGTAGTGATGTCCAAATGAAGCCTCATGAAGCATTTTCTTTATTTTCTGAGCCCACTAGATGGCGCTTTTTGTTCATCAAAAGGTTGAAAGCACACTGAATTGCCATTCATTGAGCCTCTCTCTTTAAGCCATGAGTGCCATCTAGTGGGCTCAGAAAATAAAGAAAATGCTTCATGAGGCTTCATTTGGCCATCACTAATGTTTACATGTAGCAATGCCATTATGTAGAAAACAAGGTAAGGTCACATGGGAAAATGTTTTTAAATGGACTTGGTATAAAAACCTACAATAAATAAATAATAAAAAAATAATAATATACAATACATTTAAAAAATATGATAAAATATAAAATACAATACAATACAAAAAATAAAATAAAATATACAATACAATATAGTACAGTTACAAAAATATATAAAATACAATAAAAAAACAATAGAATAACATTTTAAGAAAAATAAAATTAAATATAAAATACAATAAATTCAATTTAAAAAATAAGATAAAATAAAATACTAAATACAATACAATGTGATACAATAAATGTGATACAATACAATACAATATGATACAATAATGCAGCCACCCTTTAACATACATTTGTGACAACCAGAAAACTCTTAATTATCTTGTGCATTTGTACAAATATCATAAACATGGTGACTGCCTAATACAATATGATAATAAAAGTATGGTTGCTAAGAAAAACTATATGTTTATAAGGAAAACATTTTTACTTGACTTAATTTACTTGACTTGAATTTAAAATCATATCTCTGGTGGAGTTTATTGCAGACAGTTCACATTTGGATTTGAATATCCAAATTCATAATATCCAGATGCATAATATGTGTGTATTTATGTTTTTTATAGCCTCATCCCTTAGTTTGGGTGTTGTTACAGCTCCCCTCTCCCAAGGTCTTCCCCAAGGTTCAGTTCTTGGCCCCCTCCTCTTCATACTGTACATCCCTCGGTCACTATCATTGACAGGATTTTAAGATGTATGAAATTTGCTCTGCCTAGGCAAAATGCCATCTCTCTCAATGTTAAAAAAAAGTAAAATATAATTAGTGTATCCAGGCCGTCATTCAGATCCACTCCAAAATTTAACTAGTTCCTCCTTGACTCATGCTTCACCCTTCCACAAAGTTTAATGAAAATCAGGCCAGTAGTTTTTTCGGTAGTCCTGCTGACAAACAAACAGATAGCACAGAAAACACAACCTCCTTGGCGAAGGTAATAATCAATCAATCAATCAATCAATCAATTTTATTTATAAAGCCCAATATCACAAATCACAATTTGCCTCACAGGGCTTTACAGCATACGACATCCCTCTGTCCTTATGACCCTCGCAGCGGATAAGGAAAAACTCCCCAAAAAAACCCCTTTAACGGGGAAAAAAAACGGTAGAAACCTCAGGAAGAGCAACTGAGGAGGGATCCCTCTTCCAGGACGGACAGACGTGCAATAGATGTCGTACAGAACAGATCAGCATAATAAATTAACAGTAATCCGCATGACACAATGAGACAGAGACAGAGAGAGATAATAAGGACACACAACAAAGATGAGTAATGATGGGTAGTAGATGGTACTTATTCTTACCTCTCTGTACAAGTGAATCATGTAATTGGTTTGTTTGTCTATTTTTCCCTCCTCTGCTCATCATGCCTGCTGCGTCCTACTTTTAGCCTACTTCACACCACACTGAAAACAATCTCCTTGAAACTCTCTGCAGTGTCAGGAAAAAAAAAATAGACTGCATCTTCTGTCAATTAGTGTGTTTCCACCATATGTGATACTCAGTTATTCTGTTTGTGAGCTGCAGCGTGGAAGTGTCATATCCTGTCTGCGGTAATCAAGTCAGGCATCACGTTGGCCTTGTGGTGGAGGCTCAAGCTTATGTGAACAATAACGTGTTACATTAGAAGAAACCCACATGCACATTGTAAACACAACTTGGAAATATGCTGATATGTAGACTGAGGGGTGTGGGCACTTAATCATAATTGGAGTTGGGTTTTATGGCCTTTACATGCTGTTGTCAACTGTAATATCCATTCACAGTCAGTTTATTCATGCATCGAGGGATATTTGTGTGTGTGATGGACTTTAATGATGCACATGAGCAGCTCATTCTGAATCCGATTTTAATTTGTTTATGTATCACTTGTGTGATATGAACTATTAGCAGAATACTGCATATATACAAACTCAATGAGGCAGCAGCACTTTTGTCTTCCCAAATACTGGCATTAGAGATAGATCCAGTCTGAAAATTTGATTTAAAGCAAAACCGGACCACTCCAAGTAGGAAATCCTACAAACATAACATCAAGCTAAAAAGCAATTTTGACCCGAGTACACTTCTCCATCACTCTAGCAACCTTCAACCACAAGAGATCAGCAAAAACAAGCCCTTCTGCAAGTATTAAGTTCATCTTTTTCCACTCACTATTCTTCCCAAGGAAGCTACCACTACAGACTGCTAGCACTATGAAAACTTCAATGAATAGATTGTTTAGTTAATTAATCAACTTTCAAGCCATTGTGGTGGTTTTCAAGAAGAACATCTGATGTCGGAGATAATCCAAGTACAATGCATGACAGAGTATACAACTGAAACCATAAACTGACGGGCCGCCAACAAGCTGTAACACAACACTGACATGTTTTTGACAACTTTTTCATAGTTTTGACATACTTCCAAGAGCGACCCTTTTGTGTACGCACCACAAGAACTAGGAACAATCATAGTTCTTCAGTGTGATCTCATTCGTACTTATCATGTTTTGACGTTGGGGCAGAAGCTCCTAGCATTATCATAATGATGCTGGAAGCTTAGAAAAGGGGTTAGAAAAAAAATCATGGTTGACGTTAATCAGTCACTAACATGACTAACAGCTGATTTATGACTGACTAAAGACTGATGTGACTAATGTCCTACATAAACGACTGACTTATGACTAACCAACAGACGTGACTTACGACCATCTAACGGCTGACATATCTAACTTCTCACGTAAATAACGACTGACTTATGAATGACCAAAGACTGACGTGACGAACATCTGACGTGAAGAATGACTGACTTACAGCTGACTAAAGATTGACCTGGCTTACGACCATCTAACGGCTGATGTCTGACATAAATAACGACTGACTAATGACTGATGTGACTAATGTCTCATATGAATAACTACTGACTTGACTCCTGACTGACAACCAAATAACTTTACGCTGATTTTTAGTGTCACACAGGACATGAACACCAGTCCTCTGAACTTGTTGGACCCATCTACTTCACCTCCCACCCAACCTGATTGGACTTTTACGATCTTTATATTGCGTCTGCTGCTCTGAACGTCTAATAAAAAAGTGAATGTGTTTACACTGGAGTTGGCTGAAAGCTTGGTGTCGCTCATGCAGATGCAAAAGGCCCCTGGTGTCATTATAGTGATGCTGGTGACACAGCCCAAGTGGCGTATTTAGACGACCTGGGCATGGGACCAGGCTGAGTCCTAGAATGCTGTTTTGACGGACCTTTTAGCTCCTACTTTAGAGTAGATACTCTCCTAGCACAAGGGGAACCTTCAGTAACATAACTCCACAGTTACTGATTGAACACATGAGCAAATTTAAAAAAAACAAAACAGAAAAGACAAAAGACAAACAAAATCTTGTAATGGAAAAAAAGCCAGAAAACACAGACCACTGGGCCAACAGTGATGTCCAGGCTTTACTGAGCATATATGTGACAAAAATACAAGGCGATTTGAACACATCAAAGCAAATCAGGTGTAGACCGGTTTACGTGACTTCAGAGTTTTTATTGGTGGTTCGGAAAAAAAAAGGCCCTTGAAGGAATGTAGATATCGTGGGGAGCTCCCAAGTCAGCAGTTCTTCTCAGCGAGTCCTCAGAACTTTAGGTTTCTGTCAAGCTTATAATGGAAATCATTTTTTCTCCACTTACTTGCCAGAGATCAAAGGTCAGGGTCATTCAGAGAATTGTTCCATGGATTCAGTGTTGTGTAGAGTAAATTAGCCCCAGATTTCCCACTGATAAAATGAAGAAAAAAGAAAAATGGCACAGCAATTGAGAGAGAAATCAAACAAAGAGACAGAGGAGTTATGTGGTCAACACAGTGACACACAGTAAAGGTGTGTGTATGTGTGTATGTGGAAGAAAAAGAGGGGGGAGGCTGTTGTTCTTAACAGAGACAAACTGGAGCTATTAGAGGGCCTATTGTTGCCCGGCTGGCCCCTGAAAGAACAGCTTGTCCCAGCACTTATTCAGTGAATAGATGTGGCCGGCACTCCCGGCTATCTTGGCTGATCGCACAGATCAATCTGGCCGGGCAAACTGCAGCAGCTGTATGGGAAGGTTAGTGTGTGTTTTGTGTGGATGTGGACACTTGCACATGTTGAATGATTGGTTGTGCCTTTACCTATTATAACTTTACGATTTAATCTATTGTAAATAAAATGGGGATGGGCTATGTTGGGGAGATTTTTCCTCACACAGAAGCTTCATATTTAAACCAAACTTTCAGGGGCTTTAATGGAAAACTTCAGTTTATTACAACAGGGATCCAACTTTCATAGTTTCTGACCATCCATTTTATTGCCTATAATAACATTGAACCCTCAGAGGTAATTGTGCAGATCTCAGAATGCAGCAGCATTGCTAAAAAGAAGTCTTGCCCCCTCAGATTTAGTTAGAGCAATATTGGATTGTTCCCAGAACTCACAAACCACTTTTGTGAGTGAAATGTTTTAATAACTGTTAATAATAATGTCCAAAACTCTGAAAATGAAACACAGAAGGCTGCTCCACCTGCTATTTGGATGATTAAACTTAGTTACACTATAACTTGTAGTGTAGGCTGACTGTTCACCAAGTTTTTGTTATTATAATGACCATATTTATGTCCTATCTTGTAACGATGCTGAAGTACTTGCTTGCTTTTTTTAAAAAAAAGAAAGAAAAAGAATACTGCAGTACTCTGTCAACCGTTCTTCCAAGACAAACAAACAATTACGAATTTTAACTTATTCAGCGTTGTGCTGCTAGACTTTTAACCAAAAATCTCTGAAGTCATGGAAATCCAGCGCTGTGACACTGACAAAAAAAGCCGTCCTTTAATGTTGGCATGATACACGGCCAGTCACTGTTAAACCATAACAGCGCTCGGCTCCATCAGGGGGAAACGCGGCCGGACAAGAACAAAAGAGGCAAGTCCGAGTGGGGTGGGTTGGACGGGTGGTGGCTGGGTCCAAGAAACACCGACTTTCACCCCCCTTCAACCATGTGCTTTTGTTGCCTAAACCCAACCACATGCTTTTGTTGCCTAAACCCAACCACGTGTGTTAGTTGTTGGAGGAAATAAAAATGTACGGTGTTGTACCAACGTTGTGCATTTATTTTGAAAGAGACTGTATGTAAATGGTGAAATTCCTGTGAAAAACAGAAGTGTATTTTAAAAGGAGACAATGCATGTAGAAGGCTGAACTTGACATAGCATCCCGGAACGTCAACAACCAACACACCCAGGGTGCCTTGCACATCGTATCTGGACGTTAAAGGTCCAAATGACCAAACGTCGATATGTGACGAGGTCGGAGTGAGAATGTCTTGCTTTTGTAAGAGATTTTAAAGATATTTTACTTGTTATGAAAGCTTGTAATGGTTCTGGTTCCAACTTCATTGCAGGATCTTTGTTGTTTTATAATCCTTTACGAGCTCTCAGGTCTTTTACTACTGGATTTTTACATATACATAATCATATGCATAAGAAAATAGGAGGCGCACCTTTTGTTAACTATGCTCCAAAATTATGGAGTACCTTACCCAAAGCTATAGTACTGTAAATGCTGGCTCTGTTAACATTTTTAAATAACGGCTAAACATATTTTTATTTAGTTTGGGTTTCAATTTGTCAGTCGCTTCTTTGGGGGATGTCACAATAACACCAGTGTAATATTTAATATCATTTGAAAAATTAATATCTTGATACTTGCAATATTTCGACTTGTCATTATTATTATTATCATCAAGAAGAGGAAGAACAACAATATATCCTTAATCTCTGAGTGGACATTCTTTTTTCTTCTTTTTTTTTACTCTGTAGTCAGAAACACACAGGCCCAAAATACACACACATGCACAAACAGGACCTAGACATGCATTAAATAGAGAGATGTCAGAGCGAGGGGGCTGCCTTGGACAGGCGCCATGATCAGTTGGGATTCAGTTCCTTGCTCAAGTGCACCTCAGCAGTGTCTAGGAGGCAAACTGGCACCCCTCCAGCCACCAGTCCACGCTCCATGCTTGGTCCGTACAGGGACTTGAGCCGGTGACTCTCCAGTTTTCAAGCCAAATCCCTATGGACTGGGACTGTCCACTGCCGCCTCAATGTTATCATTACACACACGATACAGCCTTTAAAGTGCAACAAAGTGATCAATAAATGATCACTGAATTATTAAGGCACTGGACATTAATGACCTGTTTCCTATGCTGGCTTGAGTACATGTGACAGCAAACATTACACACTGAAGCAGTTTGTGTTGACTCAACACTCAAATGTACAATCAAGAGTACATTATGTTCAGTTGGTGCTGCAGGGTGTAATAAGCCAGAATTATCCTTTAAACAACTGTTCCCACATCCCTCTCTCTTTCACACAGAGGCACACACACACACACTTCTCACCTGCACCCGTTGCACAACTTCAAAGATGGCTGATTTAACTAGAGCTACCTCCCACTCCAATAAACAGCTTCCGAAGCAGCTTTGAAGTGGCATCAATCTTCCTTTTGCATCTGTCAAACTTCTCTAACATCCACTCTCCAACCAACCAGCCCATCAAGGGGAAATCAAAGCGCCTTCAGGCGTTTGACATGCTGTAAATAGACCGGTGCGGATAAGCCGCGGCGTGAATGAGCTCTGAATGGGATGAGTCTATTTGCTGGCTCATAACCGTGCGGTTTCATATCCCCCACAGACCATATAACACGGACCTCCTAATGGTCCTCTCATCATTTCAAATTCAACTCACAGGGTTTTTATCACCCCTGCCTTAATTTGTGTGTGCATAATTGAAAGAAAATTAGATTTATGGGAACCCCCACGTACAGTAGAGCAGGCTTGTAGTCCCTCTTTATCTCTCACACACCCTCCCAAACACACACATGCACTGACCTTGTTGCCGCTTTTATTTACTGCACAATGACTGCAATTTCCTGGGTGTAATTAGAGCTGTTATAGCCTGGCCTTTGGTCTCAGTCATTTAGAGGTGAGTACACTATCAGTCCTTTTCCCCTTCGCCCCACAAGTCCAAGAGTTTTCCTCCCTCTTCTCCTTGACTGAGGCCTTGAAGCTCACACTTCGCTCTTCCTGAAGCCCAAACAGAACCATTCTCTCCACTCATTTTCATTTGGTCTACTTAATTAATCATTTCCCCGCATTTTCAGCTGAACACCCACAAATTGCCCTGGTCAGAGCCCGAAGACAAAGGGATTTTGTGTTAATTAAGCATACAGCAATTCATTTACACACCATTCCCTTCCTCCCACATGCACACATCCACTAACAGCAACTCTGCAGCTGTCGCCGCTTTAATTTGTGTGTTCATTTTTCTTTTTCTTTGCCTTTGTGCTGCCTCTGCCTCGTGCTCGAGGAAGCACCGTACCTTGGCTGTAATCACATTCAAGCAAGGAGAGAAAGGATTTGGTTTCAATTTTGACTGGGCATCTGCTTGATGAAAAGGTTTTTGTACAAAAGAGTCCAGGCTTCAATAACAGTGGTGCCTTCTGCCATTTTTCTCCAGCAGTAAAAGCTTTTTTTTTTTGTATCAGGACCACAGTGATTCTTTATTTACAACCTAGACCAAAGAAAAAACATGACAAAATATGCATCGGCAGTAATATCAAACTTGTACTTACTGCATTTGTTTTTCCCACATTAATAATAGATTTGAGTCCATCCAGTCCAGACAGCCTGCAAATTTTGTACTTGAAAAACGAGCAAAAAAAAACATCTTAAATATTCACCCAGGACGCACCATTGGCTTTATTTGCATCCAACATAATATATTACAACCTATAGGCCTTTGATACTGGCCTGTATTGATTTTTCCTCTTCCTACTCTGATACCACAACGCCCATACATAACCCCTGAAACCAGCCCATCAACCAATTTAGGTCAATAGATCTTCTCTTTCTCACTGCTGGCAGAGCCATGTTTTATAATCTGCTGATGTATCAACTGGGTGTCTCAGACTGGAGCTGATGGACGATCGTGACCTTTCTCTTCTGATAGCCAGCGATGACCACTGTACATCAGCTGGCCACAATCAATACATCCATAAAGAAGCCCTGAGGCACACAGTAGGTGTTTTTAGAGCGAACAAGTGAGAGCATCACCCCCCTCCTAACCCACACCTAAAACTGATAAATTATTGAGAATTATTGCATTTTGATGCAGCCTTTCTAGCACTTAACCAGTGCAGCATTTGTAGCACTGATTAAGTGACCAGAAAACTCAAGGACAATTGCATGCCAATCAAATCAGTGCATTCCAGTAAGCATTCACATATGTGGGAGAGACAAAACAAGAGTTGGAGAAATAAGTGAGTCAGAGAAAAGTAATTTCACATGACGTGTACCAAACAGAGACAAGTAAATAGTGAAAACAGAGCTTTAATCAAGAACAGACAGACTCTTAGATGGTCATTCTTCCCACGGGCAGTTCAAACCATGTCTCATCATATGTCCAGAGATGTGAGATAATATCTGAGATCTCGGTGATTATTAAAAGCATAAATGTGCAGCACCACTGCGAGACAAAGCACAGAGCATCTTTTGAGCAAGTATACGCACTCATATCCGAACAGAGGGCACAGAAAATTAAATGTTTTACATCAATCAATCAGTTTATTTGTCACATGAAATCATACAAGGTACAACTCCAGTGAAATGGCATTATATCTGAATTATAACACAATGCATAACTGCATAACTAGAAATCACTGACGAAGCAGCAGTATTTCACAACTTCAGAATGAGAACGCGCTTGAATGTTGAAATTAGATACGGAGACCAAAACCTTTTTTGTATCAGGCTTTAAACATGTTTATTTCTGTTGTAAAGTTGCATATTTTAGTATGTGACAAAGGGGACTGACTCACTTTTGGAGCCAGCCTCAAGTGGCCATTCCAGGAACTGCAGTTTTTAGCACTTCTGTATTGGCTTGATTTTTCAGCCTCGGAAGTTGCCACTGGCAAATGAGGCAACATTTCATGCAGTGCAGCTCGTGGTTAGCCTGGAAATCCAGACTCAAATCTAGAAAGATTTTGAGTCTGGCCTCACCGATACACCCTTCCTACCCAAGAGGCGGCACTAACTGAGGCATTTCAAATGCCGCTGCACGCAATTGGATAGCACAATGGCCAATCAGAGCAAAAAATAAGGTGACGTATTCATTGCAATAAGCCCCATTTGTTTGCCGAACAGTGGGGCTAACTGATATATTATGCCTTTGCTGTATCCCATCGGCAAAACAGCAAAAACGCCCTTCCTGGAAGCGAAGGCTTCTAGGGCAGTCTTCTGTTCCTCTCTCAAGGAAAAAGATTAGTGTAGTTGGCTTAGCGTTTCTTCCAAAGCTACATTAAATGGACGCAGTCCTTCAGCACTTCAGCAGCTGCCATCTTGGCTGTTTACTTTTCGACTCCACCGGCGCAGCGCTGTCATCATCATGTTACGCCCTAGGGGCGGGGCATCTGGATTTCCAGGTTAGCTCGTGCTCAAAACAGTGCTAGATCTCACTTTACTAACATGACTTTTTACATGTTAATAAGTAAACGTACAGTTACTCTTCGAATATATTGCTGTACAGAGGCATCAGGGGTCACTGCTCCAGGTAGCTTTTAGTACAGTTCAGTTTAGCTTTTTTTTTTTTTTTTTTTTTTTTTATTCCAGGCTTCTGATTAGCCAACACGTTCTTCATGTTCTTCTTCTTAGGGCTTGTGTTAAGTTTATGCATTTTCATTTGGATCTTTTTAATAGTGTTTGCGTGGACACTATTTTTTATTTATTTGAGAATTAAAGATAGGAAAATACCTATGCCTTTGTGGACTAGGTCTAAATCAGGCAGGAAAATAACACCACCAGTCAGAACTTTAAAACAGCACATGCAGTGCACATTTTCAACGCAATTACAAGTCGTGCTTGATTAACAGCAAATGTTATAATTATTGTTCCAGGCAGCAAAACGTCATTTTCATGATTATATGTGCAAAATGTACACATCATCCAGCCATAGATTATAAAGTGTTTTCATAATTTAACATGCCACATGTGTTTTAAACTCACTTATGCAAGGTTGCTTGGCAGCCAGAAATATTAATTTAACAGAAATTTTAGCACCTCAGTGTCACAGTCTATTACGCTGTATGGCTCTGAGAGGAACCAGCTGTTTCTTCCAGACCAAAGGAAGTAACCGCAGACTGAGTTATGCTTTGAAACAAAAGCAGATCTTTGTGGTGGTCTCGCCATCGCCATGGCAACACACATAACCGATTTCAATAGGCGTGAGACTTCATTAGCTCTGGGCATAATGCTGCATTGATGGACTGTGTAACTACACTACTTTTTCCTGAAATTAGATAGAAAAAGTGAATGCACTCATCTGCTAATTGCAAAGGGGGAGCTGCTGGAGGGATGGAGGGATGGATGAAGCAAGTGAAAGAAGGTGAAGATTACAGTGGTCTTTTTTTTTTTTTTTCTGGCTCGCACCGCTCCATCGTGTATCTGTCAGCAAGAAGTGAGGTGTGTGCACCGGTGCAGTGAGGAAGCCTCCAGTAGCCTGACAAGCTTATCTTTATCACCTGTCACTCTGACATTAGGTGTCTCTGCTCAGCCCCAAATCCTCCCTGCTTCCCTCCCTGTGACTAAAACACCCTCCACCTCTCCATCTTTGTCTCATATATGTATAGTGTCTATATAGTGCTTTGTCACACTGCTCAGTATGCTGCACTGGGTTGTTGCCACCTGGCTCAAGGCTGGCAACAAAAAATGGAGGCCACTCACAGAATTTTAATGCAAAAAGTGATTTATTGAACCAAGTAACAAACTTGAACATAATTATAAGTGTTGGTAGAAATTGCTGCATGGGTCCTCACTAGAAACCCCAAAATAAATAAGTAACACCACAAAAGTCATGACCTCCCAAAAGTCAATATATAAAATAAGCAGGGTCTGAGCAAATTGTGAACCTTTTGGATGATTGTTGCTTTTGACAAGAGGTTGATTTTCTTTAAAATAATTTATCATAACCATCACTATTATGCTGATGCTCTGTTGAGATATATGAATTTGATATAGTTTATGACCTTCAGCCAAGGTGCATTTCACATGACTGTGTTTATAGCGTTTTTTGATTAAAAACTTATTGAAGTCTGTAGATTATCCTGACTATGTTTTGGGATGATTATGAGATGTTTAAAAAAGGACTTTTAGAAAATCGATACAAAAAAAGTCACACAATTATACATTCTTTTAAGCAGCAAACCATTGGAGAAAATATGCAGATAAACTGAGAGATGAAACACTTGGAAAAAACTAAACTTGATTATTACAACATTATCTTGAGGTTAGGGCCAGATGTTGTGGCTTATATATCATATTGCAATATTTCCAGGCTTTATTGTAATACACGATAAATATAAAGATATTTTGTAATCTCCTTAAAACTTCTGTGCACTACTAAACTACTAAATAAACTACTGTTACATTAAAGTTAAATAAATTTGCTACTCTTACTTAATGAAGCTCGTTACTAAATGACACACTGTTATAATAATGAGAAATAAAGTACTGCTCTCAAAACTGCAATAAACTACTTTTATAATAAAGTTAAATGAAAGTAATGTTATAATGTAGTGAAATAGAACACAGTTAGAATAAAGTTAAATAGGGAAAACTTACTATAAAGTTAATAAAGTACTGGTATAATAACATAAATAAAGAGCTGTTATGATAAAGATAAAGTACTGCAATAAAGTTAAATGACATACTGTTATAATAAAGTAAAATAAGTATAATTAAGTTACATAAAACACGTAATAAAGTTTAAAAGTTAAATAGTTAAATAAAGTACCACTTTAATAAAATGGAATGAAGTAGTGTTATGAAAAAAAGTGAAAAAAAAGTATTGCTGCTACAAATCAGAGTACTGTTATAATAAAGTTATATAAAGTACTCCCATAACAAAGTGGAATTAAGTGCAGTTATAAAAACTGGCATGAAGTACTGCTAGAACAAAGTGAGATAAAGTAATCTTACAATAAAGTTAAATAAAGTACTGTTATAATAAAGCGGAAAAAAGTACCCCCTTTTTTTTAAGTGAAACAATCTACTGTCATAATGAAGTAAAAATATAGTGCTCTTACAAAAAAAGTTAAAGTAGTTGTATAATAAATAATAAGTTAGTATTTAAGTTTAGTTTCGTTTCGTTTCACTGTTAGAAAAAAAAGTTAAATGAAGCACTGGTATAATTAAGTTTTGTTATAAAAAGTAAAATAAATTAAATTATATTATATTTATCATAAAATAAACTGTGGTGGAAGTGGAACCATTGTGGCTTTAATGCTGAAGCACCTGGCTCATCTTGGGCAGGAAGTGTTGATGTTTTTGCTGTGAAGCTCTCGGTCGACAATTAGCTGTTAGTGGTAAGCTAAACCAATAAAATAGTGCCATTAAACGTAATGATTTATTCACTGTGAGCAGAAGAGGACTTTTGGTCTCACTGCTTTAGCTGCTTGCTTTCACACTTTCAACAATGAAAAAATGAAGAAAGAATAGTGAGAACAAAAACAATAGGGCTCCAGCAGCAAATGTCAGTGCTTGGACCTCTAATAAGTAACAAGACTAAAGTCATGCCAGCAGCTCTGTGAGGCACAGGACGTTGCATCTGTCGTAACATTTCCATGTCAAAAGTCAAAATGAAATGGCCAAAGGAAGACACACCAGTGCATAAACTGTTGATTCGAGTATGGGGAGGCTCGGAGAAAGCGGAGAAATCCATTAAAAAGCAGCCTCCCACATAAAAGAGTTTCAGTACTCAAATTGGTGCCAGCGGTTCCTTTTCTACAATATAAAAATGCATGCAAATTATTAAACTTCTAAGACAAGATGTGGCTTTTGAAAGGGCTCAAAGCAATGTTGTGATTTCTTAAGACATTTCAGCACCTTATCCAGAGCTGTAGTTTATATATAAACACAAAACGTGACATAGTTCCAACTGTTTGATTCCCTGGCTTCATATGTGCCCCCTATCTCCCACAGATGCACTTAAAATCCAATAGCCAGCACAATCTGAGGATGCAGACAAGCAGCTCACACACTGAGGGGTAAGCAAACCCACAGTGAACGCAATACAGGCTAAATTGAATATTGATTGTTGGTAATCCATGCACACCGGCTCTATATGAAATAGTGGTAAAGAGACAAAGCACGCTGTACTCACTGATCTCCCTCGGCTAATTCACAAACTCCCCCTGAGCAGTTCTCCTTTGGAGTCCATTGTGACCGCAGCAATCGGATCAGGGTTACATTACCAGACCGCTCCGTCTCTGAGAAAGCCAATCATCACCATCGGGGTGTGATGGCAAAATTGTCGTAATTTTTTTTCAAGAGCTGATCATCTTTATTGCCACATCAAAGAGAAGAGATTCTATAGCGTGTGATGGAGGTTTGGGGAATATAGCAGGGAGTAGTTAATGAAGCACATTACAGTAGAGAGATGACATGGATTTTGAGGGCTTGAAATTGGCACCACAGATGCTCATCAAGCAATCAGCACTATTTGGATGTAATTTTATGGTAATCCTTTCATTTTCTGAGCCATTTTGTTCATTTCATGGATTGTCGACACGACTCTGAAGAGACTCGGGGAGAAAATGGCACATGGCACACAATAAACTGAGGCTCCAAATTCAAATGAGAGGAATGCATCACGGTTGAAAATGCTACTCTGAGTCGCTTAGCGAATAATTGTGTAACATATGAATGAATGCACAAGTTTCAATTACGACAAACAGCAGTGATTGTATTTATGAAGCACATGGACAATGAGATAGGGAGTCGAATACAGCCTCCAAAAAATGACTGTTAACTTCGGCCCAGAAGAGCACTGTGAAGTGTAGTGGAGCTGAATAATGTCTCATATACACTACACAATTATTATTTTTATCACACCAGACACAGTCCTGCTGCCCTGTGATGTATTCACAATCAAGCTTACTCTGCACTCTTAAGGAAAAGTTCTTAAAATACTATACATATGTTGTGGCTAAGGGTCTTATCTTTCAACAAGCACAATTATTTTTCTTTAATTATACCAACCTACATAACCAAGCTGTGTGAAAAAATATCAGCGATGTTTATGGAAGCCCACGCTTTCACCGCTAACACTTGTGTTAATTTTCAAGAGGCACCAAGAGCCATATTAGCTCCACAAGTGGACAAACAACACTCCAATCAACACTTACCAACTATACTTGTCAGTGAAAAATCTAAACCTATTGACACGGGAAAAGTTACTGTGCACTGCCTATCAGTCATCTTGATAAAGTAGCTGTCATTTTCAAATGGTGGTTATCTGTCTTTGAAGTGTTATTACTAATTATCCCCCTCAACTTCCTGCAGAGGCTTGGTGAAATTTAGAAATGATTTGCAAAGTTCCTAAGCATTGTGGAAAACTATGGACTTTGATTTTCAGTATTTTCCAGGTCGCTGGAAAACTATGGAGAAAAAAAAAGAGTATAGAAAAATGTTTGTTTTCAGGCTTCTGTGGCTTCTGCCATATAGAATTCAGAATTTCTAAAAATATCTGTGTGCGAGACTGCAGGCCAGAGTCAGTTAAAATTTGTTGAAAGCAAGGCAAGACGTATGGCCATGTGTTTTTTGTGTCCTCAAATTCACTGTTAACGTAGACGCATGGAAGGCGCACTCGAAACCAAGAGCGAAATTGCAGCAGCATGCGAGTGTCCCTAAGCGATGGCTGCGGCCCTTTAGAACCAACCCAGTCTCACTCCGAAGTTGTTGACATCCAGCGCTTGGGCAGTGACTTCCCGTGTCAGACACCGACGAAAAAAGCCATCCTTTCATGTCAGCACGATTCATAGCTCGTCGTCGTTATAGTGGGTGGGAGCGGACCCGTGAGGTCGGCATCCCCAAAACATAATCATGTGCGTTTGTTGTTGAAGGAAATGGTGTTTTACCAACTTAGTGCATTTATTTTGAAAGAGAGTATGCAAACTGCACATGTCCTCTGAAAACAGAAGTGCATTTTGAAAAAAGACAGTGGATGTAGGCAGAACTTGACCTGGCATTTCCAAACATCAACAACCAACGCACCCAGGGTACCTTGCACGTCGTATCTGTCCATATGTGTTCCACATGTGTCAAGGAACAACCAGTCACAGTTGGCAGATATCTTTTCTTTCTTCCATGAATATACAACCTTGGTAAATATAAAGGAAAAGCTTATCAGTCTAGTGCAGGGCTTCCCAGAGCTTTACAGTCTGTCCCACAAACAACATTTTAGGCCTAAAACACACTTAAAACACAACGCCTGGAAAAAGCAGCTCCAAAATTGGGGCCCTTGAATGGTGGCACTTTGTAGGCACAAGAGTAGCACCCAGTGCCCAACTGTTCATTTTCCAGGTGGCAAAAGACGTTGCATGAGTTCTGGCCCCGACTGTACCAAAGCCAGGCATCCACTACCAAATTAGTTTGAAAGAATGTTTGGCAATATTTTATAAAGGCATATACACTGTAATAGCATCACAAATATGAAGCTGGTCTGAACATTGATGTGTTATACAGTGTTGTAGTTATCAGGAAAGTAAACAGACCATCTTTTTTTAAGGAAATCTTTATGGCTGCATTCATTGTTGTTTCCATGGACACAGTGCTGCAGATATGCTGAGAAAATTTAATTATTCAACTTTTTTCAACTCATTCTAGCTATTTGGATGCCACAGCCAAGTTACCAGAAGAAAATGTTGGCATTTAACATTTCGGCAAACTATGAATATGTGTGTTTGTGTGTTTGATATGTGTCATAACATTTCCAACGACGTAGTATATGAGCTGACTTTGTCATCTGGAGGTGGAGGAAATGGTTGACGGTGTGTCACCTAGGTGTCTGCCAAGCTGGTGACCACAACAACAAAAGTGTTGTTGGGGCCTAAAACAATTTGTTTTTTACCCAAAAATAGCGGTCTTTTCTGCTGGGATAGCGCCCAACAACCACCGACTTTCAAACGGGAGGCCGTTATTTGCTTTCCGTGTGATTATAAAGCCAAACCCTGTTCTTAAACCCAACCAGGTGCTTTTGTTGTGTATGTTGGCAAACAAAACAAAACATCAATTTGCACCTAATGCGTTTATTTTGAAGAGACTTTATGCAAACTGTACATTTCTTGTGAAAACACAGGTGTATTTTGAGAGCAGACAATGCATGTAACGCAGGGTACCTTGCACGTCATCTGTCGACGTGGAAAGTCCATGAACCAACTGATGATATGTGACGAGGTCAGAGTGAGAATGTGTTGAGACAGTGCTGCTTTTCCAGCGGGGACTGTGAGTGACAGAGTATTTGTAGCATGAAATATATCTGAACATGATTTTTTTTTTAACCATAACCAAGTGGTTTTTGTGCCTAAACATAACCACGTTAGTTTCAACATATCCGCTACATATTAACCTGCCAATGCAAGGTGTCAATAGTCTGCATAATAGTCTGCATAAAATGCCAACAATTTTTTCTGACGATTGGGTTAAATGTTAAATATGTACCGATAAGTCTGGAAATTTGAGTTTGGAGAATTATGTTACTATGAAATGGAAAATTTGTAGGAGCCCTGGTTTTGCAGGATTCTCAGAACCGAGTTTACACCAATACAAGCAAAAGCCTCTGTCAAATTGATTGTTAATAACTGTTTCCGCTGTGTTGCATATTTCTATGAGCTGCTACCTGCTGGTGTAGACTAATTATTCCCACCACCCGCTGATGTTAACGTGTTAAGTTATGAGCCTTAGCAGGTTAGGCAGAGCAGTCAGTTGATCTAAATAAGACAATGCCTCTGACCAAAAGGCTTGGTTATCCAGAAAACATAATGGGTTTAACATTGTCCCTTTAATATGGGCATTAACCAAAGACTAAAGCATGCATTTTTCCAATAGGATTAATTCAGCGTTGGCTCAGGCATTTTAACAAGACTTTGAAACTATTGTATTTACCATTAAAAACACATCAGTGGTCCACATTGTTGCACTGGGTGAGATGTGCCTTCATTACCACACACATGAGCAGTGTAGTTTATTTTTAATCAGTCCCACATACACAGTCCTGCTGCCTGAAATACCCACCAGTTCAAATGTGTATTCATCCACAGCTGAAAATAGTTCCCAGGTTTTAGGAAATGACTGAGCCTTTTTAAAACGAATTAAACTATATATTTGCAACTCACTTTTTAAAGATTTACATCTTCAATAAAGGGAATGGGTTTGAGGCTGAGTGCCACACACAGGGTGAAAGTTGGAAGGTATTAAGAGATGGATTGACTGGCTTTTCGTGGGATTTTGACAATGAAATATAATTCATTGTTTATTAATGTTGTGAGCCATTAAACTTTAGATGAGCTAAAAAGCACTTTACCACCATGACAAATAGATTTTTAATTTGCTTATTTTATGCTGTAAGACCCCCCTGCATATTTCACGGGTAACTGTACCCAGAATGCAAAGAATATATGCAATGAGACACAGAAATTAATTTCCTCACCCACAGGCTCATTCGCCTCAACTGTCACATAATGCTCTCAGCATGAATCCGAGATTTCCACAGTGGAATTTCTATATGTGGCAGCTTTAAGCAAGATTTCATCAAAGCAACAGTTCATTCTTCTTCTGTTTTTGCACTCTTTGCCCTCTTGTTGTTCTGCGCTGCACTGAACTAAAAATATAAGTATACATGCGGTACATGCATCCAAACCCGCTCTCTCGAGCTCTGGCCCACATTTACATCATACACAGTGTGATTGCGGCAGAAGAAGAGTAAATATTTATATGGTAAATCCATTTGATTTGACTTTACACAGATGTCGAGCTGTTTGCTGGGATTTCTGTGAACAGTGTAGCCTGCGCTGTGAATCAGTAATGGGCTGTCTTTGTAATGCTGAGAGAAAAGGTTCAGTGTACATATGACAAGCGTCTGTCTGAACTGTTTTTTCAAGATATGTTGTTTATTATGCTCTCAAATTGGTATGCCTCCATCGGTAGCTCGTCTTTAAATGGAACATCTTTTATTCTCGAGCCTTGGTTTCAAAAATCAATCTCATAAATAAACATTGGCATTTGAACGCTTTAATTAAACGAGTAAGTGGCTTGGGCCTGTTATTCCCTAAGGTTAGCATATCCCAAGACAGCAGAGTCATTTACAGCGATGCGACATATTGGGGCATTTTCCCCTCGAGTTTGTTTTCCAACAATGACAACAAACTGCAGCGTGAATCCAAAAATAGTTGGTTTTTCAAAGCCAATGTCCACGGGCAATTTACAGCTTGCTTTCAGAACAAATTGCTGATCTTAAAAAATGGTTCATATACAAGGACTTTGAAGTACAAAATGGCTCTTATCAACTTTTGCCAGCTGTTTCTAAAGACACCCATTGCTGTGTGCATGTGTGCGCTGCATTTAAGGTTTCTCAAAATTGCTTTTCATTCATGCAAATCCCCGTCATTGAGATTCAATGTGCATCAAAAGTGCACTTACCCGAGAGACAAGTAGATTTATCGTCTAAACAAAGTCAGAGAGGAAACTTGCGAGTTGTGCTCCTGTTTCTGAATATTTCTTGTTAGCCTCACCGAGAACCGTTTAACGGGAGGGGATATCATTATCAAACTTAAGACTAATGGTATCCTCCGCTGATGAAAGTGGCACTTTTCATCCTAAAAGCTTAAGGTAAACAGCTCCCAGAAAGACAAATTATGACATTTTCCTTTGGTTTGCAAAACCAGCATATGTGAGAAAGCCGTTCCAACTGGTAAAAGATAAGTTTAAGTGTGCTCAGCAGAGAGTCTCATCCTGCTAATAAATGTAAAATGGGTGTTTAAGACAGGATGGCGGAGATATTTCCAGGTTGTTAGATTATTGGCTGCAGTTGGAACAATTCAATTAACACTTCCACAGATGAGATTAATCAGAGACTCGGCCTTGCTTCCCCCACACCTTGCTGGTGCAATGTAAACTTAGGCTGCAGCCAGAAAGATTCATTATGGTCAGTCTTAATCCATTTTCAACATCATGGAACATGAAAGTAGTCTGAGTCAGGAGTTGGCTAGATTTAATTAAGAGGGTTCACCAGATCTCTATCAGAGAGCTTTATCTGAGAGACAAGCGTTGGAATCTGTTAGTGTGGAGCTATTTCAGATGCTGTGATTACACTGTCTCCCCGTATGAACTCCAGTCACTTAAAGGAAGAAGTTTTTAATGTTGTTTGACATTTTCATGCCTTGCAGGCAACTGTACAGTATGTTGTTAATGAAAAGTTATAGTGTTAGGATTATAGTGATGCGTAACCTAGTACAATTTTAAGGTCTGAGAACTGAAACAAGGACAGTTAAATTGAGACAACTAGCGCGCTGTTTTGGGCTTAACTTTTGTAAGACACCATGTATGTTTTCCTGTCACTCACATTAAAAGCGCTGCGATGCAATGGAAACATCTGATTCATAAAGGTTTAATGAGGAAATATCTTAACTATACTACCTAATTTTACAACAAACTCTACGATAAGTTGGCAGCTGACTGGGAGATTGCCAGTGAGCTGAAAGTTTCTGGTCATGACCATTGCTATAAACAAACTACTTGTGATGTCGTTTCCAATAAAAAAGTTCAAAAGTAGGAATATAGCAAGTGGTCTACTCAGACGGACAGTAGTTACCTGATTTGTTTAAGTGACTCAAACAGAAGTGTAGATTTAATGGGGTCAGTGTGGACCAAGAGGCACTTGCTTGGTTCTAGGACATGGTGTTAGGGCTACATATTCTGAGAGGGAATCGTTTTTTTACCGTTATGACCGGAGAGATTAAAACACACCAGACTTAAATAGATTTCCTTGGTCAAATACTGTATTATTTTCCAGCAAGTTTAACTGAAAGACCAGTGTATCACTACAGGTAAGTTACTGTGGTTAGAGCGATACATGTAACACTAACTGTTCATTTCAGGTTGTGTCTAGTTTAGCATAGTCTTACTGTATAGAACAAAGTATAAACCCCCAAATCATGACCAGCTAGGACCACTTTGGAAACAATTAACTTTGAGAATATTGTCCGATTTCATGCCATGACAAAATAAGAAGCAAGCACTGAATAAATTAACATTGTATGAGCACTGAGTATGCATTGCAGACCTGCAGAGGCTGTAGTAGCAACACATACTGACTACGACATCGTCACAGATTTGGTCATGGACTTTTCACGTAGAGATACGATGAGCAAGGTACCCTGGATGCATTGGCTGTTGATGTTCTGGGACGCTGTGTGACACACTGCGAATTGGTGGTTGGGTTAAGGAAAAAAGAACAGGGATTGCCTTTACAATCTTACAGGAAGCAAACATTGGCCTCCTGTGTGAAAGTCAGTGGTTGTTGGAGCCATCCATCACTCCTCCTGCCTGCCCTACTCAGACTTTCATCGTCTTTACTTTTGTTCTTGTCCTGCTGCATTTCCCCTGACGGTGCCAGATGCCACAGGCAACAGGCAACAGGCTGCACATCATGCCAACATGAAAGGATGGCTTTTTCGTTGGTGTCTGACGCCAGAAGTCTCTGACCAAGCGTTGGGATGGTAGTAGCGCAGCATACAAAATGAGAATGTAATATAGAAATGTCAAAGGTCATTGCTATCCATTAGATCTAGAGTTCCAACTGGTTCTTGAAGTCATTACAACTTATTCAATTAGTCCAAAAAAGCAATGCCTTTAAAGTTTTTGAAAATAGACATAAATGGACATGGATCATTAAAAGAGCTTAAATTTATATCTGGGGAATCTCACCTTTATTTTAGTTATTTACTTAGGGAGACTTTTTCCCCATACTTCCATTGACAAAATGGTTTTAAGTTTCAATTATGGTGTAAAACCTTTGCTCAACCAACAATAACTGCCGTTTTCATTCCTTGAAGGGTCATTCTGACTAATAATAGTATAAATTTTGTAGTACCATGGCACTGCAATATTTTGTGAGACATTTATCATACTGTGAAAGTCTCACACCTAAAGTTTCACCCCTACAGTGTTCTGCTGTTTGCATGTGTGTCCCCTATACTTCTGTCATTGTAAAAATTCTCATTGTTGTAACAGTAATTAACCTTCTGCTGGGTCTTAATCTATGCCGTGTTGGGTCCTTGAATTTGAAGGAATTGGGTCTGAAGAGTCATTTAAATGTTTTTGAATTTGATATTTAAGAAGGTGTGGGCACCCTGTAGGTCACGTTATCATGATGCCAATTGAGCCATGTTTCATAACCACCACTCGAAAAATAATCACGAAAATCAGTCTCTATTTGTCTGTTCAAAATTATTGAGTGGAAGAACAATATATCATTCACACCTAAGTCAAAATTTCAATTGGTTTGCGATGAATACTGAATAAATGTCTAGATTTGGAGATGAGCGCTCGGCAGAGGAAGAATTAGTTCACTAACAACACTCATGGTTTGCTTAGCTATGAGATGTATATCAAAAACACCAGATCATGTGAACCAAGAAGTTTGGGAAGTAAGATGAAATGTCAGAGAACCTCGTCAAAAACTGCATGGGTGGCAAACAACAAGCTAAGGTGATTTTGTCTCCACATTGGCTCTGTGTAAATGTCTTAGGTATAATGCTTCTATTTATTCTGTGCTGTGACATGATGTGACGAA
This sequence comes from Epinephelus moara, assembly GCF_006386435.1. Taxonomy (NCBI): domain Eukaryota; kingdom Metazoa; phylum Chordata; class Actinopteri; order Perciformes; family Serranidae; genus Epinephelus; species Epinephelus moara. Next base: position 955,879 of record NC_065520.1, read on the forward strand.
TAGCACTGTCAGATATATAAAACTATGCCAAATGAATTTATCACGGGATGATAAAGGCATGTAGCTGTGTTTGTGTTCGTGTTTGTGCGAATGGCGTAGGCTGCGGGGGTATTCTTTCAGGAGGTTTCGTCAGTCTGACTGCCCGCTGAGCAGCAGAGCATGCTTATTTTGCTTCATTTTCAGCGGGTGAATCCCCGCTAGGATTCACTGAAGATTACTGATATATTAAGGGATTAGTAAAAGAGGAGTGAGCTGGGGGGCATAGGCTTTGAGCCAAAGAACTGGACCAGCAGGTGAGCTGTCCTGCGTGACTGACCAGGTGATTAAGAATAGAGAAATGGGTTGACTAAGGGCAAAGGAGGGCTGAGACCGCACATGACTGGGACCATTGAGCGTTTGAGAGCTTCCACACTCATGGTTGGCTGAGCTGAGATGGATATCACAACTATCTGCTTGGCAGTTCCACCGAGCCACTGAAGCAGTTAACAGAAGAAAGGCCAGGACATTGACAGCTGACTGCTGCTATTAATGTCTTCCCTTAGATGTAATTTTTATGCCAAGAAAGGGATTTTAGAGATTTGAAACATGCAAGGACTTTGTAAGATTTCTATCACCATACAGTCTCCCTTTCACCCATGTGTTTCACCTGCCTTATTAGTAGGGATGGGCATAAGTATTCAAGTACCCAAGAACTAGATTTGGATGTCGGTATTTGTTTAATGTGAAGAGTAAGCTAGTATCTCACTATCACTATCCTCATTCATGTTTTAAGAAGCAACAATTTATATTCAGCCACAAAATAAGCCTTAAAATGCTGCAAACAGAGTGGAGGTTCAGAGAGAGTTGTTGCATAGGGATGATACACTGTCTCATCTAGTTGCATTGGTGTGGACCTGCAGGTTTGTAGAATGTTGTGGAATGGCACATTGCAAGTAGTTGCCTGTCTCAACTCGTTGTGTCGTGAATCTTTGGATTGAACTGGGCTTTACAGAACACCAAAATATAATAATAAAATGTACAATATGCAAGCCATAGGCAGTCCTCAAGTTAATCTGGAAGATCAACATTCCCATAAAAACACCCACAGAAAACCTCTTTTATTGCCATATACACTGACCAAAATATTAAAACCACTGGCTGCTGAAGTGAATAACAATGATCGTTTCATTACAATGCAGTGTTTTATTGGGAAACCGCCGCTCCTGGCATTCATGTGGGTGCACGAGACAAAGAGCTCAAGGCCTTGACCTGGCCTCCACTTTCAGCAGATCCCAAACTGATCAAGCATCAGGATGTACCTGTACTCCAACTCACAACCCACTCTGGTGCCAGACACCACAGGACTCTAACCCCCAGGAGATCCTGTGTCCATGCCTCGATAGGTCAGAGCAAAGTCCATGGATACCTCTGGCGTATCGGCACATCCCGTGAATGCGCAATCAGATTGGGATCTCTGGAATTCGGAGGCCAGGTTGATGCCAAGTACTCTTTGTCTAAGACTGACGCATGACTGAGTAAATTTGTTGAGTCTAAGATGAAATGGAGACTTCAAAAAGTGATCTTGTTGCATTCGAGACCGATCTCAAATGCGACAACACTGCTACGGTGTCAGACACTGCAAATGAGTAGATAGTGATCAATTCAGGATGTATTTTGTTAATTCAATGACACAACTGTCTCTTTTTATCATCTCATTCAGCTTAATGAACAAAGATGAGATAGAAAACAGAAAATTGTATTAGTGAGAGCCATCATCCAATCACACACAGCTGGATGGGTACCTGCTGTCAAAAGTAACACCTCGGTCAGAGTTGCTGTAAAAACCATGCCAGGAGTCCAGATGTACCCCAAATCTCTCAGGTTAGAGAAAAATTCCCCTCAAGCTCAGTCATTGACAGCAGCCCTGGCATTGTCACAAAGCTCTTGCTTTCAGTCAAAAAGGGATCACACCTTAATCCTAAATCATCAAAAATGCCATCTATAGTTTTTTCTTCTTCCTTCCTCTTTTCCGCTCTCCTTTCTACATCCTAACTGTGACGGCTGAGGGCTGTCAGGAGCTGGGAGGGAAGCTGAGTTGTTGCCAACACGCAAGCACATCAAAGGCACATCATCAAAGTGAGCCATCTGTCCTGCATGGCCAGCCTTCTTCTTCTACCCAGTTGATGATGTGCACATTCAGTAATAAGATTACACAATGGTGCTGGGCTGATAATAACTAATAATACGAATAACACAAGAAAATGTGGAGGGTGGAACTGATAAATTGAGTTAGAGTTAATAGAGCAGTTCTCCGGGGAGGCGGTTTGTGCTGAAACAACTTTCTGACATAACAAGCTTCTTTTTCATTCAGTTCTGTAGACAGTACAATGCTTTTACCCTTTAATACGCCCATATCAAATTCCTTTGTCAATACTGTCCAAGGCAAAAATTGAGACCGTCAGAAATGTTTTCATGGGTTGAGTTGAATGGTCAATATCGCCCACTATAAATCTGAGAAACAAAATCCACTTTGTTTAACCGTTTCTCCACTCTGATAAGTCAAAGAGTTCGTGGCATGCTTACGCAGTCTGAGAATTGCTAAATAAGGCCATAGACCTGGCTCCTAATAAATATCCCATGAAGCTCAGGATTTGGTTTTATCCTGTTGCAGAGAGAGGACACTGGCAGAGGTTGGGGTCGAGTTACTGTAAAGAAAAAAAGCGTGTACACAGCCACATACTTAATGCACGATGAGACAGAAAGTTAAGAATATTAAGTTATAATGAAGTAAAGTGCATTACTGGTGTAACAATGTGATATAGTTAAGAAATGGAGCTATCTGTAATACATAGATCAAGTAAAGAAGATGTTCAGAGTTCTGCAAAGTGTAAGTTTGTATTTTAATGCAAAATACCGTAACAGCCACAGGTGTGGAATCAAATCACATGACTTCAACTCAAGTCTGACTCGAGTCACAAATTTAACGACCAAAGACTCGACTTAACAAAATCAAAAACAACTGGACTTGGACTTTAACACCATTGACATGGGACTTCACTTGGACTTGAGCCTTTTGACTTGACAATTCTTGATTGCCCAAATATTAAAAAGTGCTATTTAGTGTGCCACAAGTCAATAAATGTCCCTTTATTTCCTGTCTCAACGAATAACACTATTTATTCCCAGCCATGGATACATTAAGAGACCTGGATACGGTGTTGAAGGCAAGACCCCGGTCATTCCTGTTAAAGTTGCTCAGCGGCGCATGAAGTCAAAACCGCTCTATTTTTGCAGTATGGAATTACCCAGGTGATCGGCGCTGCTTCTGCATCACTGGGCTCATAGAGCAACCACACTATAGGCTTCCATCGGCCAAGCTGGGTACTTCCGGTTTAACACTCTGCTAACTTGAATGGTGATAGAATGATTTAATCTTGCCGCTCTTCTGGACTAAATGTTATTGGACCAAATGGATTGAATCCTGATAGTGAAACAAATATTTTCATGGGGACTGTGATGCTAAAAAAAAAGTATCCACTGATTTAAATGCTACCCGCACTTCCCGGGGCCAGACTCACTTCGTTTGAGGACTCAAAACTAAAGGTTGAAAAATTGTGACCATTGCGAAAACGTAAATAGCCCAATCTAGAGCCAGTGTCTGGTATGTCCATTCTGGGCTACTGTTTGAAACATGGAGGTGCAACATGGCCATCTCTGTCAAAGCTAGGTTCAATTCCTGGGGGCTAGACTCACTTTGTTTGAACCAATCTGACATCATCCAATCAAGTTGCAGGAAAGAAGCATGAAAAACTACCCAAGATCATTTTGTTCCTGTATAAAAACTATGCATTGGTCAACAAAATATGAATTTGATTATGCAAAACTTTCTAATTTTCCAAAGGACTTGTTTTAACCATTAAGTACAAATTTTAAAAAGCAAACTTGATATATATATATTTTTTAATTAAAGCTGTCATCACTCTATTGTTAAAATGGAATTACGTTTGATGAAGAATGCATTATGACATGTTTAGAACTCAAATCTAAAAGTTTAGGATTTGGAACTGGGAATCTTGATTTTGGACGTGAGTACAAGGTGTTTCTTTGATGCTTCTAAATGCCGCGGCTGTTGCGAAAAATGGCCCTATCTAGAACCAGTGTCTGCTTTGTCCATTCTAGGCAACTGTTAGAAACATGGACAATCAATATGGTGATCATTATCAACAGGAACCTGTTCCCTATGTACATATAAGCAACTCATTGTAGGGTAACAAAAACAGTGACTCTTGCATTCAGGTTGTATTATATTCCACTTCTACCAAAATATCCTCCTAAATCCTACACACCGGACCTTTAGCCACATTTTATTTTATTGGGAGTTAATGCACTGTTGAATTTCTAGTTCACATTTGTCTTTGCAATTAATTATAACAGTGACCAACACTAGTCATGATCTTAAGGGTCCATTCTGTGTGTGTGGAAGGGGAACCTTTGGGATGCACTGATCTGACCCTTAGCCTGACCTTATTAAACAAATTGGATAAAAGCCAGTTGTGAGCTCAGGCTAAACACAGTTTTCTGGCCTGCTCTTTTGAGCTAATTTGATGTGAAAGCATAGTTCTGATACTTTTCCTGCATGTCCTTCACAATACAGACAAAAATTCACCAGAATGCACAATGTTTGATGCTAAAAATTTTCTCTTGGATGACCCCCAAACACCTGTTTCACATGTGTCCACACCAAAATTGGAACACAATCTATGCCCTTGGCCTTGTGTTACTGAGTTTTGTGCAGGGAGGTCACGTAATGCAGATTTTTAGTTTGCAACACTGATCAGTACACCATACCTGAGTTTTGGAATCAAGAGAGAAAAAACTAATCCCTGTGGCTTATTAAAAAAATAGCTTCACTTAGCTTAGCAGCAAGCTAGCAAGCAGGCAGTGTACATAGACTGTAAATAAGGGAGCTTTGGAGTTCTTGCTATCACAGTCATAATAGGTACTCTGCCTGAGTAACTCACACAGGCTCATATGAATCAACAGTTCAGAGAGATAATTAGGGGCAGGTCATGCAGAGCCGTTAAATCAATCAGCACAGTGTCTTAATAAATTCCACAAACGTACCGGCAACCAGTGAGCACACACTCAAATGGGGCAGATACAGTCTTGCTCCAGCAGTCGTGGTTTCCTGCAGAATTTTAAACACATTATTTACTTTGTGCGGCAGGGAGCAAGGTTTCAAGAAGGGTTTTGGATGACATGATGTCAGGAGATACTGGAAGAGGGTCTCTACTGTGATGTGGTGTCCATTATAGTTCATGAACTGACAGAGTGGCAAGATGAGGACTTTGCTCTACACATGCTGTGTTACTGGTGGTGCAGATATGTTGCGAAGGATACATACTGTAGCCTTGATGTCTTAAATTGAAATAGAAGGTTATAAAATTCACAGTCAGCATCTAAAGAAACGGAGACATCAAGGGAACTGAAGCAATCAAAACTGTAAAAGAAGAAGAAGGGATTGGGCTGATTTATAGAGATTAGTACAGAGAAACATTTTGTCTTGCTTGTTTTCTTATATTGAACAGTACTTATTCCTTCATGTCTTATGAAGAACATGCAGCTTTGTACTTCCCCACATCTGATAGTCTCTTCTGCACTCCCACTTGGGCAAAGGGTGCTTTTATTTATCCAAAGTGAACAGTGTGAAGTAGGTTTTAGTTGTGCCAGAAGCATCTTAGCGGGAAGAAAAAAGAGCACTGAAGCAATTATCTGATCACTAGTGTGGGTAAACCGTGGCAGAGGATGGGCACTTTAACCCCAAGGCAAACAGTGTGGTATTAGGTGACAGCTAGAAAAGCAGATTTGACCGCAATACATTGGTTATCTGAGACATCTTTATATTACAGCCAGAGTGTATGGTCATTGCTGGATGAAGATTTTGCATCTCATGTTTTGATGATTTTTCAAGTTTAAAAGGGTAGTTTTTGAAGTCTGGTTGAGGTACTGACACAGAAGCTGAGCAATGTACAGCTGTGGACTGAGACAGCAACAACATTCATTTTAGCCACCTAAAAAAATCTGAATTAGTTTAAGTATACACAATATTTAGATTATTTTCACCACTTTACTTTGACGTCAGACAGCCCTTTCTGAAGGAGAACTGGACTGAAAGTGAAACTTATCAATGCTGTCTTCAAAGCCACCAGACTCCATGAACAAAAATTCTTATTTTTCGTCACTTAACATGAGAGCTGTTGGTCTACCACTGCCTTGATAGGTTAGTTTGTTTGTGTTATTGTGGTAGTTTGGTGATATTTTGGATTGATCAAAGTCACACAAGATAAACAAACTAAACAATCTAGGCAAATAACTTTTTATGCCTTCATGCCAGGGATAGCCTTAGCTGGAGGCGTTATGTTTTCAGGTTGTCTGTCCATCCCAATTTTGTGAAATATCTCAAAAATGCCTTGAGCAAATTGCTTCAAATTAGGCACAAACGTCCACTTGGACTTAACAATGAACTGATAAGAATTTGGTGTTCAAAGGTCAAAGATCAAAGTCACTGTGACCTCGTCTGTCTCATTCTCGTGAATCTGTTATCTCAAGAATACGTTTAGGGAATTTTGTTTAACCACACAAAGCATGGTTTTGGCCATAACTTAAGAATTCATATGCTAATTTTCAAAATTTCACATAAATTTCTAATAGGAAATAATGATGAAGTGACAACATTTTATATCCAAAAGGTCACAGGTCATCACTGACATCATAAGGTTTTGCAAAATCTTACCTGACCGTTACTTAACATCAGAACTCAAATAGAAGATGAGACATTTGGTCAGATGCTGAATAGGTGAAACTAATCTTGGGAGTCCATGTTGAAACAGTTGATTGTATGAATCCTCTTTGCTGCCAAGATGAAGATGTGTCTAAAGCATTCATGTTTTCACAGACATGGAAACTAACTGTAATTGCAACCTGTTATATTTGCACAGGCATACAACCTTGAGGTGGGATTTCTAGTCTGTCAACAGAGTCTGGTGGCTTTGAAGCAAGCTATACAAAGGCTTCAGTTCCACGTCTGAAAGGGCTGTCTGACAGCACGGTAAAGCAGTGAAAATATTCTAAATACAGCAACTGATATAGTTTATTTTAGGTGGCTAAAATATATTGCTGCCTCCGTCCAAAGCAGTACATTGCTTAGCTTCAGTGGCAGTACTCCTGCCTGCTTCTCCAAACTGGCAGCATGCCAACCACCATCTACAGTACATTGACTACAAATTTGAAAATCTTTTTTTCTGCATGTTAAAAAATTAAGGAAAGTATTCTTTAGCATATCATGCTACCTAGCTTTCCCAGCTACTGTTTAAAAACAAGAACAAATAATGTAAGCTAAGCAGCCACTGTTATGTGAGAACTAAATTGGACATGGCATTTTTAATCTCATAGCACAATATTGTGTATGTAGTCATCAAGTTTATATTTAACAACCCTTTTACAAGATTGTCAACAATAGCGTAATTAGCTAGGTAGCCACAGCTGATTAAATCTGCGAAAACCTGATAGTCACAGTAACAGTAACCAAGAGGTCATGCATAATGAACAATCCATTGAAGGATTACACACCTCTTCTGTGGATTAAGTTAATTTTGCTGCTTTTGCACTGACTGCACAGTCATCAATCTACAAGGCACAAACTAAAGTACATCTAAGGTCAGATCTCTAAATGCACTCCAGCAAACTGAGGATTTTAGTCCCCATTCTGTGTCTTATCGTTTTCACTTTAACAACAGGAGATGGCCAGCAGATAGAGAGTCATTCATCAATTTGATTCTCTTGAGCCATAGTACACTTGTGTATTTTTTGCAGAGCTGTTCTCGGCAATATTCCACCCCTTTATTTTATTGAGGAGGCAGATGTTTGTTTACAGCATCAAAAGTAGTTTCCCTTATCAGAGCAGCACGGGCCCAAGTTTTGTGTCCCTGTTGGGAATTAAAACACTGTGCACCCTGCTGAGTGCAGAAACAGCAGCCACATCGAAGCCTTTCATTAGCTCCTGTTGAGGCTTGGTATCTATAATCTTTACATTTTCCCTTTCTTCCCGTGGGGAATTGGTAGAGAGCATTTGTCCTTTCATCAATGTTTTATGGTAACTCCTAGGGTCAGTTCTGCAGTCCCCATTCAGTCCATTAGCAACCAGAAGAACATGCTCGACTTAATGCAACCCTTGGCCCTGTGTTCTTTTGCCGTTCTCGTAGTCATGCAGAGGAAACTTGGATCTTGGCAGTTGGGTTGAAGTGGTACAGTGTGATGCTTTAGGGTAGGTCAGGCAGTCTATGCTCAAGTCAGGTGGCGTGTACATTTGATACTGTCCTCCTTATCCTTAAAAATAATTACTGTAGTGAGCACATAGTTCAGCCAAGATTGCAGAGCCCTCAGGATTAGTATGAGGTGTTATTTTAAAGCTACTTTTACTTTTATCTCAGCAACTTTTTGCCACTTTTTTCCCCATCTAATTTTAGTGATCAAGTCTCTTCTGTAGTGGAATTAACATCATATTATACATGCATACTCTTATTGTGATGGTCCACCAGCAGGTGGAGACATGAAATCAAATGTGTTAATATTTATTAATGGTGCAAAGTGGGAAAAGCATGTTGGCAAATTCTGATATTTCATTTTAAAGCCAATGTTGGTTGATATCGATGACAGTTAAGTTTGCCAATATTAAATCAATTTGATGCTTTGAATACTCAAAAGTTGCATTGCCAATGAATATAAATTTAGGAAATACAATGTAACACCACTTCCGATATAAGCCACGCTCACTTCCGGTTTTTATCCGAATACAAATACAGATACAGATAATTTTGCTGGTTGAACAGATACAAATACAGATAATGACGTCTCTGTGCATCCCTACTAATTAGACAGTTTGACCACAGTTCACAAGAAGATCGACTGTTTTCATTCACGCAAATGCCATTAAAAACATAACCAGGTGGCAGAAGAACATTATTTTTTTCACAGATTTTCTGTCTCATGTACTACTGTCAGGATTTTAGTTTTATCAAATGTGACAGAAAATGATTTTTTATAGTAGTATAAGTTTCAAACTACAGCTTTAAAAATAAGAAAATGTCTATGGTCTGCATCTGGTTACAGATCAAAATCAGTGTTGGCAATTATGCTGATTTCTTGCTTTCTGGTACCCTGAGTACTTTGGTTGGTGACGTTCTGGGGTGCTGTGTCAAGTTCTGCCTGTTACATGCATTGTCTGTTTTGAAAATGCACTTCAGTTTTCACAGGAAATGTACCATTTGCAAACAGTCTCTTTCAAAATAAATACACTATGTTGGTACAACACCCCAAATTTATGTTTTGTTTTTTTTCCCTTTCCTTTAATAACGCATGTGGTTCCGTTTGGCCACCACCTGCAGGTGGTTGGGTATCGGAAAAAAGAACAGGGCTGGGCTATATAATCTTATAGGAGGCCAACACCAGCCTCCTGGGTAAAAGTCAGTAGTTGTTGGACCCATCTTCCACCTGTCCCGCCCACCCTACTTGGATTTAACTTTTGTTGTTGTCCCGCCATGTTTCCCCCTGATGCCACTGGGGGCCATTAAACAATAATGCTTACCAGCCGTGTATCATGCTGACGTGAAAGGACAGCTGTTCTCGTTGGTGTCTGGCGCCAAGGGTCACTGACCAAGCATCAGTTTTCAATGACTTCAGGGCAAGATCGGGTTGAAAAAACATAGTGCCTGGCAATTGGGTGGTTAGCTGAATCTGTTGATAGCTTAGCCCATTACGTCCAGTTGGCAGTTATGTAGAGCTACTGCTGTTGGTTCCTCATAGTGGAGCCATCTACATGAAAAGGTACTACAAGGTCATTTTCATATGTCGTCCTCCCAGTCACTGATGGCTGATGTTCATGGTACTGCAAGAGCATCCGACTGCCACAGTGTAGCTGCTTAATGTTCCTGAAGTCATTGTTTACAACTCTAACTAGTGCTGCTAGAACCATACCTGAAGAACAATAACAAGTCTGTCAGAAGATAAAAAATGGAAGGCTTTCACCAAGAAATTTAGAACCCCGTTTGTCCCATTTCAGTAATAAGAGCTCCAAAACTGATGTCCCAGAAATTCACAAACCATCCAGCTTGTCCACATACTTTTGGCCATAAAGTGTATGTTTGATCCGCAATAACTATTCTAGCTTCTTCCTTGCTCCATGGCCAAACTCATCATAAAATTTTATTGAAATCCGTGTCATTTTTGAGATATCCTGCCAACTATACCTACACATAGAGCAGTATCACATGAGGAGTATTCTTTCCCAGCTAATGTCTCGCTGACCCAGGGGCCAATACCTTATTCCTCTACACATAATCACCATTAAACAGAATCACTTGCATTTTCTATCCCATAGCTCCCCTGGCAGATACTGAGACATCTCAGGTTGCGGGTTGACACAGATGCTGAGACACCTGACACACGGCACTCTGCAGAGAAAGCAGCGTATATCTCTTTTCACTTGGGGTCATTTCTCACAGGTAAAAGATATTAAATATTCCCCACATGAAAAAAAAACAAAAAAAAAAAACTTTTCCTAGACTGAATAAAAAATCTACGGCTGAGCTGAACTCAGGTTAAAGAATCCTCTCGTCTGCCCCCCTGAACTTTTCCACCATCCAGAGTTCACAATATCTCGCTCCTCCGTTCCGTCACTTTTTACTTTAACTTCAACTTTCTTTTGTTTCTTTTATTGATGTTTAACAAGACTTGCTCTCTTTCTTTTATCTCAGCACTGAGCCCTCCCCTCACCCTCCTCGCTTTCCTCTCTCTGCTCGTTTCTGTCTGCCCCTCCATCTCTCTTTCTCCTGGCTCTCGCAGGCTCTCGTGTCTTTAACGAGCCAATAAGGGACAACTCGACAAACATTCCATCACATTAGCATGGGGGACTGGGGCTAGGGATTGTGTTAAGCTCAGCATTAGCCAGCCTGCCGCTGCTTTAATTACGTTTGCTCAGCACTAGCAACGCTAATGGCTAGCTCTGTGCCACATTTCCTCCTCTGTAGAAGGGCAAGTGAGCCAGGTTTCTGCAGGAAGATGCCACAGAGGATTGTAAGCCTGAGCAACAGGGCATGTTCAGAGTTATATTCACCATTTAGATTAAAGACTCCTAGTTGTACAGCATTAGAAATAACACAAAATTAGGGCACTGAGGACAGAGCTGGAGAGCTGGGATAACAACATGATAGCATTTTTGCAGAAGTACTGGATGCAATTTAAAGTTCGGGCAATTTTTATTTTTTAAGATAGAAAATCTGACTTTAAAACTTGTCTTGTTATCATTTCAGACAGTATCAAGATTGAGTTAAGGGACGAAATTACACATGATGGGGGTAAAACTTTTAACTAACAAATATCACCATGGAACTTTCCAAGTTGTTTACCTATATTAAGGCAATCATTTTATTATGTTGTGTTATATTAAGTGTTCTGAAATTTAATGCTGAAATATGCAACTGAGACACTATCTGTTTTAATAGTTGCACACATTTCCATAACAGAAATGCGAACACTGGATAAAGCCAGGCTCAAAATTATTTTTCATTTGTTGACATATTACAGTAAAAAAGTTTTAACAAATGGGAATTTGGGATATCTCTTTTAATCACTCAATAAATCATAAAAAAAAAATATATATATATATCATACACTGTTTATAGGTATTAAATGTCACATGTATCATGCTACAAATGATATATGAACAAACCGTTCTGTAAAAAGATAGGAATCGATATAGATAGATAGGTAGGCTCTACAAGAATAGGATAAAAAATTTTGCTAATATATACCGCCATGAAACTTCTCAAGTTGACTGCTTACATCAAGACATTTTTTTTTGTATCAAGTTTTCCTAAATGTTATGTTTAAATATGTAACTAGGCATTATCTACTAAAAAGTGTGTTAATTTGCATACATTTCAAAATTCCAAGCAGAAACCAGAACATTAGATAAAACCAGATCCAAAAGTGTTTCAATTTGTTGTCGTCGACAGGCAGCACAGTGGTGCAGTGGTTAGCATTGTTGCCTTACAGGAACAGGGTTCAGATTCGAAGAGTTTGCATGTTCTCCCTGTGTCAGCGTGTGTTTTCTTCAGGTACTTCCGCCCACAGTCCAAAGACAATTTATGACTCTAAATAGCCCGTAGGTGTGAATGTGAGTGTGAATGGTTGTCTGTCTCTATGTGTTAGCCCTGTGATAGTCCATGGTCAACCTTACCTCTCCTCACCTAATGTCAGCTGGGATAGCCTCCAGCCCCCTCACAAACCCTGACAGGATATGTGGTTGCGGAAAAATGAATAAAACTGGAAAGTTTGGTGTATGCCAAATGCTACTGACATTTAGATTTCTGGCTCAGAGTATGAGGAAGAATTCATCTCAAGAAAGAAAAGATACTAATTTTAAAATTCCATACAGTTGTAGACAAAAAATAGAGCTCTTTTGATTTTCCATAGACTGGTGCAACATGAGTCCTAAAACCTTGAAAGGATCTGGTTCTTTCGTCTCAGAGTCGATGGGTTTTTTGAATGGGTTAGAGGCCTGGAATAAGTCTGTGGTTAACACAAGCTAGAGAGACTTTCACATTTTGTTCTAAGTACACAAAATACCTCAGTAAGTACCCTGCAGATTTTGAAGCTTTTTATATGTCTTAAAAAAGACAGTTGATAACAAGAAGCTAAATGAGGCCACAGATTATCATCATGCGGTAGAAGGCTTTACAGCCTCGTTGTGGTGGCAATACTAAGTCATGTGACCATGCCTTGGTTCCTTTATAGCCTAGCTATAGCTTTTTACTACTGGTGATTGTATTTACACATCAAACATCTTAAAAGTGGTGTCCATTTGTGAAGATGATCTTGCTAAACAAATCATGTAAGTATCTTAAACGTCTGTTTGCCACAGAGCTTATTTTCTGCACTAATCCAACATCCGATGGAAAAATCCAATTGGCTATTTAGGGTGATGCTAACTTCTGAATCAGCCTACAAAAAAAAACCCATCATCCCTGCACAACTCTAGTAACAAAAGTTGTGGATAGTACCTGATACTTTTTTTGGTACCGCTGCGATTGAAGTTCCATGCAAGCTCAGTCAAAAACTGTTGTCAATAACAATGGCAATTTTTTTATTCCCTCAACCCAGATTTGAAGTTCCTCTATTTGTTTATTGAAAGAAAGTGTCGTGGTAAAGATGATGTCATGGCTGTTTCACACAGTGTGGCTTTGGCAATCAGCTGAGTATTCTGCCCACAGTGAGGAGGGACTTTCCCCAGTGGAAAAGGAAAAACAGAAAAAGTACTGGTGCCAAAAGAAAGTGGAGTTGAATCAAGCTGAGCCGAACCATGCAGAGAAAATGAAGCGTTATATTTCCAATATTGTTTCTGGGACATTCAGTATGCAGGTGTTTCGGTAAAGAAAAAGCGCCATAGCTACTCCTATAGCTCATTTACATCACTCCCCTTCATTTCCTCTGTTTTCCCTCCTTGATTTTGCCTGTTTTTGTGACTTGCTCAAATCTTTTTCTGTGTTCTTTGCTGCTGCAGATAGTTATCCCTGTGGGTGGGGAAATCGCTGAGATATCATCTCTCTCACTGTTACATCTGTTCTCTCGCTGCACAAAAAAAAACACATGTAGCTGCCACAGATTTGGACTCGTGAATCCATAATGCATGACCCAACCTTTGTTTTTACCTCTTGCAAGGTAATTCTTTCTTATATATTTTATTAAGCAGAATTCACTTTGTTTTAGGATGTTTTAAACTCTGGGTGAGGGGCTGCCTTTGACCTGAGGTTCCTCAGCTTTTAAAGACTACGTATGTTTGCAGTGATTACCTTGAACTTGGCACAGTCTGTGATGCATTTTGTCCTAAACGCTCTCTGTCATGCCCCTAAAAAACATATGGTTGTAACTAGTGGTGTCACAGAACAAAGAAAGTTAAAGAGATAGGAGTAATGTGGAGTTCTGTTTTTTGGCCATCTGACGATTACGATCTGAATATGCTCTCTCATTTTAGCTCTGTTTTTGGTCCTCACCATCTCCTGAGGAAGATATCTGTCTCTTTTGTTGCTAAATGCTCCAAGTTCACCAGCTGGTTGCTAATTTTGTTCATCTGCTGTTCGGTCAACCTGGTCTCACTCTGAAGTTGTTGTAATCCGGCGCTTGGGCAGTGACTTGGGGCATCAGACACTGATGAAATGGCTGTCCTATAATGTAAGCATGATACGTGGCCAGTGGCGCTCGGCAGGGTCAGGGAGAAACACGGCGGTAGAGGAACGAAACTTAAAGCCTAGTTCACATTACACAATTTTCACCCTGATTTTGCGTCACAGAGACTATCGTAATCTTTTGAGTGTTCATACCTGGCGACATGTGTCACCAAACTTGGAGACGACACATCGTAAAGGCATGGATATTCTTCCCAGTGCTGAATCAGATCTGCCTCCAGGGCCGGGGTCCAAACACAAAGCGCTCCCCGTGATCCTGTGGACGCTGCCATTGTCGTTGTTGCTTGCCGACTTGTCAGGGTTGCCAGATCTTGGGAGAGAAACAAGCAACCAGGGCTATGGAAACAAGCCCAAAAGAAGCGACTATCATGCGTTTAAATAACTTATTAGATGGATATCTATTGAGAAAGGTGATGTTTAGAGAGCAAGCCCAAATAAGCAACTCCACTTTAGAAACAAGCCCAAAGTCGCGGCTAATAAGCAGACTTGGCAAGTGGCAACCCTGCGGCTTGTCCTCCTCACATTTCTTCCATCCTCCTGCATGCTGATGTGGGATGTAGGTATATGCCAGATATCCAGTCCCAGTCACAGACAAGTGGGTGACTTGCTTGTAGGCTTGTTCACACACGAGGAGTCGTCGTGGCAGACTATCTACCGACTCACCTCCTACCCAAGGTGGCTCTCAAGATCCTCTGCGACGTCAAAATCGCGGTGAAAATCGTGTAATGTGAACTAGGCTCAAGGGGGCGAAACTCTGAGTAGGGTGGGCAGGGTCCAATAAACACCAACCTTCACCCGGGAGAGCGGTGTTTGTGTCCCATATAATTATAAAGCCAAACCCCACGTGTTTTTGTTGCCTAAACCCAACTATGTGCGTTTGTTGTTGAAGGAAAAAAACTTCAATTAGCTGTGTTGTACCAACATAGTGTTTATTTTGAAAGAGACTGTATGTACACTGTAAATTTCCTGTGAAAACGGAAGTGTATTTAAAAAACAGACAATGTATGTAACAGGCAGGACTTGACATGGCGTCCCAGCACTTCAACAACCAACGCACGCATGGTACCATTTACCTCATATCTGGACATGGAAGCTCCATGACCAAACATCAATATGTGACGAGGTTAGAGTCAGAATGTGTTGATTTGGTACTGCGAGCTTCTGTTGCTGAAAATAGCTGCTTGTTGTGGCTGAAAGTGGTGCCTCAAGAGCTGAGGAAATTTAAGTTGGCAGCCGGAAAACCAGAGCAATATACTAGACGATGGAAAAAAGTAGTGTAGAGCAAGGGGAAAGAGTCGTGTGAAAATTCTCTTGGGTCATTATTATGACTGACCCCTTTGACATGCAAATTGTGCAAGATGTCATTGTTTATATAGAAATATTGATCATAGGAGTTTTAAGTTTTAAGTCAAGGAAGGATCCTTAAAGGGCTGGATGGAGGCTGCGTCATCAAATCCCGCCCAAGGACTGTTGCGATGTCAAAGATCCTTCAACTTCTATAGGAGACAGTCCTTCATTCAGAGAATTTTCAAGGATGCATGTGTGTATCCTCAGCAGGTATAAAGTACCAACAATTCTTTGTGCACTATTTGCTGGAAGTGAAAGCGGGGCATCTTCAATGAAACCTGCATCAGCAGACCTTGGTAGGATTTAGATAAATAGGTAATTTATTTGTCATTTATGTCGATTAATATCTCCAGGAGCTTTCATCATACAAGCATTAAAAATAATGACAGAAACCTCATAATTTATACTTTCCAATGTGTCTACTGCCAAATAATGAGGGTTTTAAAATGCCGTGATTTAGATAAACATAAAAGTTTTTAAATGAATCATTTACAGCAGTGATAGAGCACCAAGTGCCACAAAAGTTCCATTCAGCCTACCTGATTGTTTTTTTAAGTATAATCCATAAATATATTCTCCCTAAAAGTCATGTGACTCTGAAAATACTGCTACATTTGTTCAAATAGTACAACAACATTAGAGAGTGCCAAAATGATCACAGTACCCTGAAACCCCCTCAGTCTGCTGAGGGTTAATGAAACACACCTGGGGACAGTCGTTAGCTTGTTCCAATGTGTGTTCACTGAATGCTAGGGAGGACTCTTGCCTCGTCTCTGTTGGATCCTTTCTTTTGAAGGAGTCGTCCAACCAAGGAAGAATCCTTGACTTTGAGAAACACCACGAGTCAGTTAATCAGGCCTAGACAAAGTTGAATTTTCAAAATTAAAGCCCATGGATGTCAATGAGATCAATTTTAAAGCTTTCTCATGTGTTCCTACAGTTGCAGTGAATGAGGAAAACATTCAAATCTTATAGTCGCTTTAGCTGTTCTTTTATGTCAGACATGTATTAGGGTGTTACAAACCTTGACATGTTTCGGCGGAAACTTCCGACATGTCAAGGTTTGTAACACCCTAATACATGTCTGACATAAAAGAACAACTAAAGTGATTATCAGAAACTGAAGACATAATGAACACCATTTAACTACACATTCAAATCTTCTTCAGCCTAATTTGATATTCTACTGCTTCTGCATAATTTTATCTGCAGACTTCATTTAAGCTTTAGTCACAAATTAATTATACTTTTTCAATTCCTTTTTAGTCTACTACTGTCTACTTCTGCATACTTTCAGATACAGAAACCGTTTAAATGTCAAAACGTTTTATTGTATTCAACTTTTTTCTACCTTTTCTGCTTTTGAAAGTACAAAGCATTTTACCCATCAGCCTTTTCAGTTAACTAATTTCAACTTCACAATATTACAGTTTTGGATGGGATGCACAATAATATCGGCACGTCATCCATATAGCCGCCACAAGAAACTTTTAACTGGATATGCAAAAGTCTCTCGTTTCTGCTGATGTCTGTGCGTGACCTACAACAGCAAATGAGAGAAGATAAGCTATTTCTATATAGTGTATATCCATACGTTTAGGAAACTGTCTCCGGGTACGCCCCAGGTCGCTTCCAGGACAAAACGATTTACGGCACTCAGACGGCACACGTCATCTTACCTAGCTGCTTACATTTATAAATAGTCGCTGTTCCTCCTCCTCGACCCGACGTCCGCGGGGAGTTAAAATAGCAGCAATCATCAGGTAAAAGTTGGCCTTCTGTCCACTCTCTGCATTTAGTTTTCTTACCAAGGACTTGACATGGATATAATTAGGCCCAATTGTAAACCCAAGGCAGGCTGCATTCACACCCTGTTTTGTAGTCTTCTCTGCGTGACCACTAAGCAATAGGAGGTTAAGTGCAGTGAAGCAAGGCACTCGAGTTGAGGCAGAGCAGAGCTTGTCTGGTTCATTTTGTCCGACCATCAATCTTCCCATCTGGTTGGAGGACTCAGACCAGTGCCAGGATTCTCAACCCTTGGGCTACTGCCACTGTTGATATTAAAACTGGGCTGAGGCAAAGGCCACATGCTCATGACATTATGGGTTTGTGTCTGGCTCGTCGCCTTCATACCAAATCATATAACCTTCCATCATCCACCTTTCCAACTACTTTAAACTTGAAAGTGTTACACAGCTATATCGAGATGGTGCCTGAAAGGATTTCTTTAAACAAGTGTATAAATCATTGATGCAAATGCTTTTTTTAAAGGTGTAAAAAAACTTTTAGATGCAGTGCTTACTTTGATGTGCCACCTACTTGGAGCACATGAAGGACCGCCAGCAATTTACAAGATTTGTTTTAACCTTGTTGTGGATTAATGCAGGTCAATTAAAGGTTAAATCACCAAACTAAATCTTGCTGTGTGTATTTTGGAATAGATTTTTTTGACAGTAAAATATATGTATTTAGCAGAACGCGATGCGGAAAGGGAAAGCAAAAAGGAAAATTCCAGTGTGTCCCAGGTTAATTAAAAGATGATCACGTCTTCAACATTTGGCTGTGAAGTTGTCAAAATCAATGAGGAAAGAGAAGTCGAAGAATTGCCCAAGGGAATATTCCAACAGAGTGAGTGAGATGAAAAATAACATCTCACTGGTGCGCTGGCTTGTGTGCGATCAGGAGGAAGAGATGTTGTGTGATAGAGACAGAAAGAAGCGGCGGGGAGAGATTCTGACAAATTTTCAGCTGTGCAGCAGTTACAGTCGCTGAGTGGGAGGTTCGAAGCAGAGAGCTGATTGATGAATTCAGTTTTGCTGAAAACTTGTTGAACACGCCTGTCAACAGGTACATGAGCATGCATCCTCGCTCACACACAAACATGCAAGTTGACGTGTGCAGACATGTTTACTTCGACTGTAAGCAGCATGATCATAAGAGCGATGATTTTCCTTTGGGGGTTTATACATAAGGGAGTAGCACAAAAAAAAAAAACATGCCCTAATATTTGGAAAAATCCTTGAGAAATCTTGTTTTGGCACAGGTAAACAAATCAAGTAAAAGTTTATTATAGCTCAGTTGCACAATGTTTGTCTCAAACGTCTCTACATAACAGAACAACATTCGCAAAATATAAATATAACTCATTATAGTTGAGTATTTAAAATATATACAGGCAAAATATTGGAACTTTGAAGCTCCTATAAACTTTAAATCTTGTGTTTTTCATCTTTAAAATTGAATATTGAATACATAGGTAACAATCACAGTCCAAATATGTCTACTATCTACACTGTAAAATATTTGACTGCGCATGTACAGTAAATTGCTGGCTACTAGTTGCATTACTTTCCCAAAAAATTAAATAGTTATGAAATGACAGCTGTATACTGTAATCTCACTATTGCTATGCCCGCATATTACTGTGATATTGCAGTATGCACTTCTAAAATTACTGTATTTAATTGTAACCTCACAGTTATAGTCCATAACATTACTGATATAACAGTATGTCCCTGTAAATTACTGAATTTAACTGTAACTTAAGTTTATGTACATGTGATTACTGTGATTTAGCAGTGTGCTCCTGTAGAATTACTGTATTTCACTGTAATCTCAAAGTTAAACTCCACATATGCTTGCAATTTAGCAGTATGCTTCTATAAACGTACTATATTTAACTGTAAACTCACAGTGAAAGCCCATTACATTACTGATATTACAGTATGTTCCTGTAAATCACTGTTTTTAACTGTAAATTCACAGTTTATGTTCATTGGATTACTGTGATTTAGCAGTATGTTTTTATATAATTACTGTATTTCACTGTGTAGCCCCCTCACTCAATTCCTAATTTTAATTCAAACCTTGTGATTACTCACTCTATACTTTAAACACCTTTTTGCATGGGAGAGGAATAGGTGATGGCTACAAATATAAAACTGGGCGTTGTGTACAAAAATATGATTCAAAACCAAGGCGCAAAGAGGCCCAGTTAGCTTATAATATAGCTATACTGTATGTGTGAGCTTTAACTCCCATGCTTAATACTTACTCAACTATAGCCCTTTAAAGGGAAATTTCGGTTTATTTCAACCCGTTTGTTTCAAGTGACTAGTGACATAAAATAATAGTTAGCATGTTAGCCATTAGCCTAGATACAGCCAGGGCGCATAGTAGCGTCAGACCTGTTAAAACATAAGTGAATGGGCAACCTTCAAGAGCAAAGTTAGTCCACTAAACAAGCTTTTTTTCCACAAAGACCGCCTCATATCGTTAGGATAAATGTCAGAGAACATATAGAAAATGACATGTAAACATGTTGTCTTACCTTACAGGTGTGCTGCCATGTTTGTTTACCATTTAGCTCTGCTTTCCAAAGCGGGGCCGAAATATCGCGAGAACAAGCAGCGATCTCATACCGTGCCAGATTGACTGCAAAAATATCACAATATTTATTTCAAACCCCCAAAACAAATGGAAAAAAAAAAAAAAAAAAATACCCAGGATTTTTTAACTCAGTCTATGGTACCATGTTCGTTGGCACGCTGTTGGAGCTCATGAGCTCATATGTAGTGATGGCCAAATGAAGCCTCATGAAGCATTTTCTTTATTTTCTGAGCCCACTAGATGGCAATCATGGCTTAAAGAGAGAGGCTCAAAGAATGGCAATTCAATGTGCTTTCAACCTTTTGATGAACAAAAAGCGCCATCTAGTGGGCTCAGAAAATAAAGAAAATGCTTCATGAGGCTTCATTTGGGCATCACTACTCATATGAAACCCTCAGGTGGAGAAATGTTCGTACTCACGGTCCCTTGGAAACTCAGAAAGCTGGTAGTAACAGTCCATTCAAACCCTCGATACCGCAGCGAGCTGAAGGAAAAGCTCTGTCCACGTGCAGGAAGTCCCTGGCAGCGGCAAGGCCTGAGCACCTCTATTGCATCAGCATGAGTGGCAATGTCCTAAGCACACTAACATTAAAAGTCAAAACCTCAAATGAATATACTGTTGTAAAACATAAATGTGCATATTTTTTTACAGTTCACAATATCTATACTCACTCAGAAACTTGTAAGTAAACCCAGGCTTCCCACATGCAGCCTGACGCTGGTCTTGCTCCTGTGAAGGCGCACGCTAGTCAGCTAACTCAGTTTCATGTGCTAACAGTATCAGCTAATTTAGCAACAATACTCACTCGACCATCTCCCAATACAGCTCACACTCCTGCCGGTTTAGGTTACACACAGTCACAATCCCGCTGGGTCTTACTTCTTACAAAATACTGCATTTATGTTGACTATAATGAAAAAACAGCATATCATCCTCTCTTTCTGTCCTCCTGTTTCTCCTCGCTCCGTCTTGTCTTGTCTGAACTAAGTCCCGCCCTTTGCAGAATCCAAGGGTCAAAATCCTCACCCTAACTTGATTGATTGACACCTGTCTATCCAATACACAAAACGGACATGAGAAGTTCAAGGTCTGCTCTAAATGTGGGATATTTGAACACCTCCAAATAAACAAAACAAACAAACAAACCTTAACAAAAATACACATTTTTCCATATTAATGCAGAAATCAAAAGAGGTAAGTAATAAATGAGGTGGTATTTCACAAAATCAGCATAAGGATAGAACTACATTACAAATATCCAAGTACTACAGTATGAACTAAAATCAGTAGGGCACTACAACTGTAATCTTGCAGTTAAACTCCACATATTACTGTGATTTAGCAGAGTACTTCTAGAAAATGTATTTATTTACCTGCATGGATTTCACAGTAAAATTCTGAATTTGGTTAAATATCACAGTAAAAGCCTGTAAGGTGATAACAATGTAATTTATTGTGTAACATTACAGTTACATATTGTAACCTTCTGGAAATCATAATTTCAGATCACATTCCTGCTGGAACATGTCCAGTTGTGTTTAGAAGCTTTAAGTAGTGATATTCATCAGAGTAAATGCAGCTACACACTGTCAATCACTGGCTGCAAGTACACTGCTACATATAGCCACATGCTAACATCAGGGAAACGTAATCTTGATCATTAATTTCTCCTGATTTCAGATAATATTTCTGCTGGAACATGTCTGAATATGTTTAGAAGCTTTCAGAGAAGTGACCATGCCGCTATTATCTGTCAAAATCACCCCCTGGTTGAAAGTACACTGCTACATGTAGCTACATGCTAACGGCAGGGAAATATGCAATCTTGGTTATTGATATTGTTTATTTCTTCCTGATTTCAGATTATATTTATGCTGGAACATGTTTGGTTGTGTTTAGGAGCTTTTAGATGTGATTTTTAACAAGAGAAAGTGTTGCTATTCTCCATTAAAATCACTTCTGTTCCCCTTCTTCCTTTCCATCTCAGCACCTCCGGATCGTTTCCCTCGTTTTCCCCTCCTCCTGTTTTCTCTTTCTTGCTCACCGTCACTTTCTTTTCTTCCTCTCAGCAGTGGCTCGCTCTGCCAACAGGTAGACCCAGAGCTGCTGACAGGTTTGATACAGATGTGATGACAAGCCGTGGCCCAAGGCACAAAGCTGAGAACTGATTCCCCTCCTCTTTTCTTTCCCTCCTGTGTATCTCTCCATCATCACAACTTTCCTCTCCTCTCCTCCTCCTCTCCTCCCGTCTCTTTGTTTATGTCATTTTCCGCTGGGAGGTGTCAGCCACCGCTTATTATCCTCCTCTTACACTAATTGGGGGCAGAGGATGTGCAGATTGAGCTTTGATTGCTGCCTTCCCCTTTGCATTTGTACCATCCTCCCCCCTGTCCCCTGACACCCACTCCTTCCCCTTTTTTTCACACACATACACTCCAAACACAGCCAGGCGTTCATGCTCTGTCTCCTTTTCTGTCAACATCAAACACACCGCAAGAGTGGGCACTGACACAGTTACGTGGGTTTTGGAGTTGACGCACCCCAGATTACAGCTCTATTAGCTAGTGATTTCATTATCTCACTCCAACA
The DNA here is from genome assembly GCF_006386435.1 of Epinephelus moara. Taxonomy (NCBI): domain Eukaryota; kingdom Metazoa; phylum Chordata; class Actinopteri; order Perciformes; family Serranidae; genus Epinephelus; species Epinephelus moara. The sequence goes on from NC_065520.1 coordinate 978,484, forward strand.
ATGGCTGAATCTGCTGCTTTTCCCTCTCACTGCCCTAATCCTCTTTGTTTTCGGTGGCCTTTGTGAGGTCACATGGTCTTTGTATCTGATAAGTTTATAATGACTCCTAATGAGCCATTATTTATTCCTGGCTAATGAGCTGCGTATTGAGTGTGAAGGGATTGCTGACAAGGCCTGTTCCGGAAGTCTCATTTTTTACGCTGGAAAAAGAAAAAAAAAAAAAAAATGAGACGGCTCTTTCATGGCTCTCTTGAAATGTTTGCGGAAAATGAGAAATGAGTGTTTGCACCAAATAAAGAAGAAGTGGGTTGTGTGTGCCCTGCAGCCAGGTGTTTGGATCATGATGTCAAGGCAGTAAAGGAAAATCTTGAGCTTTATTTGAGCGGTTAAATACAAGAAAAGATAATGGAGCCTTGACAGGGTTCATGTTCATCAAAAGTTCTAAAAGTTTGTGTTTATTGGCAATTTGCATTTCAAGGCTGCTGATGCAGTGTTGAGATAGCAGGCATTGTGAATAGTGGTTCTGACATTAGTTTCAGTGCGTTGATACTGTGGATGGCTGGAAGCAAGTTTGAGATGTGGAATTGTTCCAGGTTTTTTATGCAGAATATGGGTCAGATCTCTGGTTGTGCAACAATGTAGCTGAATCTCTGACTCTTCTGTATCCATTTGATTCATCTTCAGCATCACATGAGCAGAGTCACTCAGTTTAAAGGAATACTTCATCTGCCAAGTGACCATTTGTATCTGTTACTTACCCCATGTTACACTGAATGTCTGAAGAAAACTTTGTTCTTCTTGCATGCCTTCAGTGAAAAAAGATAAATAAATGACAACAGGAAGCACACTGAGCAGTCAGTGAAAAATAATCAAAAATTTTTTATAAAAATGTATGTATATGCAAGTCATGAAACAATTAGACATCATGAGTTAAATGTAATCATTATTTCCTTTTAAAATGTGGTAAGGATGAAGAGACCTTGACAAGATGCACTTTGGTGTTCCAAATCTGCCCTGTTTGGTTTGGTTCAATTGAACTCAAGTTTGTTTGCCCCCCAAGTGTGGTTCATTTGGGCAGGTGTGAACACAACAATCGCACTCTGGTGCGCACCAAAACTACCAGACAGAGACCTTCTTGAAGAGGTGGTCTCGGTCCGGTTACAAATTAACTCTGGTGAGAACGTGTGTTCCGACCTCGATCCAAACCAACTGGAGTCACATGACACATTTCTAGTTGGAGCTGTGCCTCATTTTCAAACTGTATGGTTTGCTTAAAATGAACACTGCAAGCAATACAGTACAAGATGAGCAGCGCTAAAATCAACCTGCGTAGTTGTCCCTCCATTGTGACATTGGAAAGTGTCACATTTATGTTGCAAGTGTACTCTTCTTCAACGTTTGCTTTACTTCCTGGATTTTTCCCACAGGAAAATTCTGACAAATCAAGAGCAGCTTTCTCGCGTGGGCATTTTATCTGGTCAGCTTGTAAATGCTGCCGTGAGAACATGAACCAACTCTAGGCAATTATACAACTGTGTTACAAAATTAGTCCCTGATTCAGACCAAAGCAAGACAACTCTAGGTCTAAAAGCACCCTTGGGGAGCACTGGCCATGTTTCATAAGGTGGAGCTGTTTAACCTGTCTGGTATTATATGAATGAATTTGGGAATTCGATTTAAAGAAAGTACTAAACGGTGATGTTAGAGAAAAAGGTAAGAGCATATACAGTATTTACATATAAACACACATATCTGATGAGTATTTATATCATATACTGAAAGATGGTTCAGTTTCCTGAACAGTGGAACAGAGGCCTCATTAACATTGAAGAAAGTTGCCAATCTTACAAAGCGTTTTTGCAGCAAATAAAGTTTATGCAGATTTGAGGGGTATGTATTTGCCCAAACAATATTACCATAAATCAATTAGGGATAAATCCTGGAATAATATAAAGTTGATAGACAAGAAACATTTACAAAACTTTGTAATTTGCTAATGATCCCCCGTGACTTCACAGTCTTATTACAAATAAAATTAATGTGCTTTCCAATTAAGTTTTTCATCAACTAAAATGCCTAAAAAATGAGTGTGAGAAACTTGAGAAATTTCTTTATCTTTATCTGTTGGCACTACTGACACTTGAGCATAGTCCTCATCATACCTCCTGCTACTTGACACAAATATAATGAAGTTAGATTTTCTTTTTAACATTTAATGAGAGCTGATTCAGTTGAAACTGTCTTGCAGCTCTCTCCATTTCCTCATTTGTGTCATTTATTAGAGTGTGTAAGTCAGTACGTGGTAAGATTATGTTACTATCACTAGCAAAAAAATGGGAAAAGGAAATTTACAGACTATATCCAAACATCTGTTCACAATCTCTCACAAACTTGAGCATATGAGTGGATGAATGAAACTTGGATTATACTGCACGTGTTGTGTGAGAGTTTTTACACGGATGTTTTGATGTAGGTTTGCCGTTGGTAAACATGGACCCCTATGACTTCAACTCATGAAGATTTTTTGTTTTGTTTTTTTGATTCTTCGCTCACTGTGGAGACGGAAGAAAAAGTTTCCGTCATGAATCACACAGAGTGAGTTATTGATATACAGCTGGCCATTTGGTGGATGAAGTGTTCCTTTAACTCAAAGCAATGATACACTAAATGGTTAAAACCTTGATGTGAGTGAAGTAATATTGACGAATCAGAGTCATGTCAGCTTATCCATTCACATGTACGCGCCTCCCTGTACCCACACAGTCCTTTTTATGATCTGCGGGACAGTGTTTTGACACCTTGACTGACATGCATGCGTTGTGCTGTCATGATTCTCATTTATTTTTTTATTTTTTTGCCTATCCCCTTCCCGGCAGCTCTATTTCCTGAGCGACACCATGGTGACAGAAAATGCAGCAGCTCCACGGTTGCAGAGAGAGGCTGAGACACAGTGTGCCCGGGGGAATTGGGCACACAGACCTTGTACTCTCACCTCATCAGCACATACTGCTTCATCTGCATAAGCATACACACATACAGAACCTCTACCCTGATATACTTGACTCTTTTAATGGTGAGCATAGCCAATCTATTCCCTGAATATTAACACCTGCCGCTACTGAGCTGAGGAAAATGGGGGATTTATGCAAAGTTGATGCAACACCTAAACAAAAGCATGTAGAGTGGAAAAAAGTACAACGAATCTGTCCCTCCTTCAGCACTTGAGCAATGTACCATTTCATGCCCAGGCACAGCCTTACATTTACAAACCCACACTTTGGGGAATCAATACAGGCTGTGAGTCACACGGGAATATCAAGGCAAAGTGACACTTTCTATGCAGAGTACCATTCCTGCTATTCAGGAACTCATTTGACAGATGAATTTTGATAATCAACAAAAGCGCAGGGACTTGATAGTGTGTGAGTGTTTATGAAAATTTACATTCAAAGGCCACTTTATTAGGTACACCTTGCTAGTACCGCGTTGGATCCCATTTTGCCTTCAGAATTGCCTTAGTTCCTCCTGGCATAGATTAATTTCTCAGAGATTTTGGTCCATGATAGCATCGCACAGTTGCTGCAAATTTATCGGCTGCACATCCATGATGTGAATCTCCCATTCTACCACATCCCAAAGGTGCTCTATTGGATTGAGATTTGGTGACTGTGGAGGCCATTGGAGTACAGTGAACACATTGTCATGTTCAAGAAACCAGTTTGAGATGATTTGAGCTTTGTGACATGGTGCGTTATCCTGCTGGAAGTAGCCATCAGAAGGTGGGTACACTGTGGTCATAAAGGGATGGACACGGTCAGCAACAATACTCAGGTAGGCTGTGGTGTTTAAACCATGCTCAGTTGGTACTAAGGGGCCCAAAGTGTGCCAAGAAGACACCATTACACCACCAGCAGCAGTCTGAACTGTTGATACAAGGCAGCTTTCTATCATCTTGAACCAGTCTGGCCATTCTCCTCTGACCTCTGGCATCAACAAGGCATTCTCACCCAGAGAACTGCTGCTCACTGGATATTTTCTCTTTTCCGGACCATCCTCTGTAAACCCTAGAGATGGTTGTGTGTGGAAATCCCAGTAGATCAGCAGTTTCTGAAATACCAGCAAAGTCACTTTTCTTCTCCATTCTGATGGTCGGTTTGAACTTTGAATAGGTGTCATGACCATGTCTACATGCCTAAATGAACTGAGTTGCTGCTACGGGATTGGCTGAGTAGCTATATGTGTTAAAGAGCAGTTGAACAGGTGTACCTAATAAAGTGGCCGGTGATTGTACATTTCTAGGGGAAAGTGTGCAGTATGTTGGCACAATGAGGTACAGCAAATTCTCGTCTTTGGTTTGTGCATTTCCAATATAGCAGTTGCAGTTTATCTCCTCTGTGGATCAGCCAAGCACTTCCTTGGTTTTCAGCTTGAATGACCACATGTGAACAGGCGAATAATGAGAAATACACATTCATTTTTATCCTTCTCAAGCTGAAATGTCATTTTGGTGGTTTTCCTACACTTAAACCAAATGTAAGTCAGGCATTAAATGTATTCAACCACACCTTTCATTTTAAACACTAAGAGACTCTTATGTCAAGCGTTCGTGTGAGTATTCACGTCAAGGAGCATCAATTCAAATGATTATATACATCTAGGCCACATGGGAGAGATAAGCCATGATTCATGTGCTTGCTTTTATATGCATGCTTGTGCAGTGCAAGAATCCATGCAGGATTTTTTTTCTGTTTGTTTGCACAAGATTAGCCTCCCCACTCTTTGCTTTGGACCGCGGAAGTTAAAGTCGGCCTTCATCATAAAATAGGATGATGTAATCAATGCACGTCACTCGTCAGAAGTTTTCAGCAAGATTCACTTTGTGTTTTGGGTTGCGGCCAAATGGAAATTTGAGAATGCACTTAACTGGAATCTGAAATTAAACAAACGCGAGGCCAATGAGTGACCACTTTAAAGTTCCCCAGCTAAGTGGCCATTTGATGAACAAAGTGCTTGTTGCACCCACATTCTCAAATTCATGCTCTTACAGTACATGTGTGCTTGTGAGTAAAGCAGTGCTTGGGAGTTTCGAGTCAACTCTGCTACTGTAATTATCTCCTAGCCCGAGGATGGAAACATCATCGTTCTGTGGGGATGACACAATGGCTGATGACTGCATTAATACACCTTAATTTAACATCACGAGAGTCAGAGCTGGGTCTCAGAGTGAAACAAAATAGTTACAAGCACACAGGGTTTGGATGGAGTTGGATTTTCTGAGTTTTTGAATTTTTATTCATTTAAGTGTGAAAATAGGATATTTGGCATATTAACTGCACCGTTTTCTTTCCTGGAGAATTTCTGTGAAACATGCAACTGGGGAAAACACATGCTCAAAACAGAACGTTCTTTGCTTAATCAGCCATTTATTTCAGCCAAGGAGTGCTTAAGTTGTCTTTGGTGATTTGCTGTGTTCTAATAGTGGATGTTTTGGGGGAACAAATGAACTAATAATGGCTGATTCATGCATGCATTTTCCCCCCTGCTGTGATAAACACTGATGCATATGTGGGAAGCCAAAATAAATTGCTGCTTTTTGTAGCTCAAGGGATGGTAATGTCTGCCCGTCGGTTGGTCGAACAGCACGTTGGCTCAGACTCAGATGTCTCAAAAACTACTGAGCGGATTGCCATGAAATGTGGTACATAGTGCTGAAAGGATAAATCCTATTGATATTGCAGATCCCCTGACTTTTCTTCTCGTGCTACTCATGTCCAAATTTTACCTTTTTGATCAAAAAGCTGCAAAACAGTTGACCTTCCCATTGCTTTACTTTAAGCTAATTTACAGAAGTTACCATGCTAACATGCTCAACTGGGATGTTGAACATGGCTGTAAACAAGGGGTAGCCAACACGGTGCTTGCGAGAATGTCATGCCATTGATCTGACAGCCCAAAATTCCAATGCCCCATTTGTTCCATTGGACCAAAAGCAGGACAAAAGACAGGCACATCCCAACATCCAATGGAGCTGGTGCTGGATCAAAGAAACAAAATAAGTCGAACACCAAGCAGCTTCAAATCTGAGGAAGAGCTGTAGGCTCAAAACGTCACTCTGCATTAAAAACCTTCTAAAGGGGAGCTGCTTGGTGTGCTGACCTACTGTATTTGTTTTCTACTTTGCCGTCGGACCAAATGCCCATTTCGATAGCCTGTTATCCCCAAAACAAGGCCTTGTTTCTCTGAAAATACACAACACACACAGATAGATTCAGTTTCCCAGCTGCATTTGATCCTATTTTTACAGACTGTAGTGCTTTTACTTTAGCCACTATTGGTTGCTAATTGGCTGAACTGTTTGGATGTGTACTCAAAAATGTACTCCCAGTCTTTACCAATACTGTATATTGTCATTGCTTTATTTTCTCACCATTGTCTTCAATGTCTGTATAACTTCCAATAAGTTTAAACACAAACTAATAATAAATACAGCCACGTGAACCTTAATCTGAGCACAGTCAAAATGTGCTTGCTCCCTAACATCAGCAACACCTGTGCTAGTCATAGCCTGCCTCAGCCAGTGACATAAGCCACCTAGTGGTGTGGCGATAATAAATTTCACACAAATCAAACATGTGGCTCCAACACTGATTCTTCGCAGTTTTTCCTGGTGGCATTTGAGCCTCAGATCCTAGGTTTTCTTACTGTCCTGTAGCAGCATTCCCCAGCAGCGTTTGAGCCACCAGCCCCTTGTCTTCTTAACCAACCCATCCCTTCTTGTCCAGCAGCTTTTGTGCCACCAAATGTGGATGTTTTAAGCCAAAACATGATCTTTTCCTAACCAAAACCAAAAAGTTTTTATGGCTAAACCTAACCACACATTCCAACGTTTCTACTACAAAATAAATGTGCAATTGTAATATATCCATGGTTTGTAGAAACATGCAATGCGAACATTTTTTGGGGGCGATTGGGTTGTTTGACTGCAGGTAGTGTATATTGTCAGAGAAACAGGACTTCGGAGCAATAGGTGCTTGTTTTTTTGGATAGCAAGCTGTCAGACAGACAGACTTTCGGACAAATGGGACATCCTTCAGACTAACGAGGCTTCATAATTTTGGGCCGTCAAAACAACAGCCAGTCTTGACGGGGAGCCAATGAGTCACCCACAGGGCACGTCCTAAAAATAACTGCAGCCAAAGCAGCTGTCACATACATCTCCATTGTCAAATCAGCCAATGATACAACTGTAGTCTACCCATATATTGTCACTCATGATAAATGCATTCAAACAGCCCAGATCAAGGTGACGGGGAGAGCAAGGGATGGTAGGGATGAGTTAGCAAAAGGATAGAGGAGTAACTATGTCCGATTTTCAAAATAAGATGGTAATACGCATATGGAAATAAGACTGATTAAATATGGTCACAAGAAGTATTAAACATATCACCAATACCGACACCACTAAGTTGTCAGGGAAATGTCTGTATTCTGTATAAATGACTATGTAACTATTCCAAAGTAATAGTCCCATATTTTTGCCTTGACAACACATTCTCACTCTGACCTCGTCAAATATCGACATTTGACTTCACCCTTTGGGTAGCTCTCAGTGTCAAAAAGGTGGGTGACCCCTGCTGTAAACTCTAAATGTTATTCAAGAGTTATTTTTTCATTCAAGTTTAAAGATGTGTCTTTGAGTCCAGACATTACACAGCAGATCATATTCTACTTTGAAATGTATTTCGAAGATTAAGCCCTGATCTGAGTCTCGTACTAAGTCCCAGGTTACCGAAATCCAGGTTCAGGTGTCACTGTTGAGAGTGTCAGCAGCCCCCTGACCTGCAAACGCTTTCATTCCCCTCTTTCAGCCTGCATTGATCTCTGTATCGAGAACCTCTCTTATGAAGAGCGAATTACCGGGGCTTCGACCCTCGATGCCTCCCTCTGAGCTCACGTACAGACACATGCACACACTTTGGAAAACTGTCCCTCAGCACATAAAGAGGAACCTTGCGGACTGAAGATAGTGGCACAGACAGCCATGGAGTGCCAGCGATAATGGCCATCGCCTGGCAGCCCAAAGAGCCGTGACGGGCCGCCATTCCCTGCCACCGGCTCCCTGCCACCGATAAGGAAGGGGCAGGCAGAGAGACACTGCGGCGGGTGATCTCTTTCTCCCACAGCATATTCACTTGCTTCCCCCGCGCTGGCCAGATAGCCTGATGCACTGTACAAGCTGCAGGTTGTATGCTGTTGACTCATGGAATATGCATGTGTGCACCTGAGTGCTGAGACCATGATGGAGGGCAAAAGAGAAGTGGTTGCTTGCTTGTACAACCCCACTTTAGATAAACAGTGACATGATGTGCTAAATGATCCAAAAACTACACCATAAATATCTTAACCTAAAGTTTAGCATAAGCTAAAATCAGTTAAATTGTATTTAATCTGTAATTAATGAGTCATTTATCAATTGCCTGCTCTGACACTGTATCAGTATTATTTCTCTTTTTGCTCCCAACCAATTTCCTACCGAGTCCAATTAGTAAATTAACCTAGAAAATGAGCATGGATAAATGACCCATTATCGTTGTGAATTATACTGGCAGTGTGATGGCAATTTTGGCCCCCCTCTGCCCGCTGCCTGTCTCAGTTCCCTGCTTGGTAAAAGAGCTAAAAGATGTCACACACACACACACACACACACACACACACACACACACACACAAACTACAGCTTAGATATAAAGCAGACTGGGAAAATAATCAGTATGATTATCAGGGACAGCCAAACTCCACTAACAGAGATCTCTGAGAAAAAAAAAGGGCTGTTTTAGAAGCTGCTCATTCATCCTGGCTTCAGCTAAATCACTGAGTTTGCCAAATGCAATGTCCTAAAACTTGTAAATCATTTTAAGAAACTGTTCAACTTTCCAGCATGCCCAAAATGAAAAAAAAAAAAAACTTGAAAAAGGCCAGGGCTTGAAATAAAATCAGAAAATGAAGGGAGTATCTGTGGGAATGATAGTAACTTCTGCATTCTGGGTCAAATTGAAGACTCATAATGAAATATTTTATATCTTAATGATACTTAAGCCATCTTTGGAGTCTGCTCAACCCATATAGGGAAAATTTGAAAAAAATAAATAAATAAGTGAGATGGCGCTCAGTTTGGAGACGCAGACAGGAGCACCGACACCGAAGCTAAGCAGTGTCCTTAGGGTTAGTTCAGATTCACCAAAGTCACACAATAACACAATTAAACAAAACAGTAGAGACAGTAACTGGGTTTCCATCCAAATGTATCACAAATTTTAAGCGAATTTTGTGAAAATGCGCAAAAGAAAATGCGAATTTATGCACGTTCCCATTCATTATTGTTTTGCGAGTATTGGGAGTCAACAGGTTGAGCAGAAGGTGGCGCTTCTCATGAAAAATAAAAATGCAAAAGAACACCCGTAGAATAAGAGGGCGCCGTGAGATGACGTCATTGAGAGCGTCTCGTGTCCACAACTGATGTAAACAATTACCGGCACATCCATGACTGCGACGAGATGGAGAGATTCCTTGGGAACTTCTTGGCTATTGCGAGAGCTCTCATCACACTCATATCAGCGTTGTCAGCGTAGCCTACATAATGCCGTGATGTCTGTGTTGGTACACCAGGCAGCGCACATGATGCAGCGGTATTCAACACATCCAGTCTATTCAGGTAAGTTGTGAAATAGCCTACACTCACCTGACACTGGAGTAATTACCTCTCTCTAAGTTCACACTGGTGTGTGTGTGTGAAGTAGAAGTAGGTTTCGGTAGCCTACGTCATTGTTTATTCGCTAAATCTGTTTCCATTGCCAAAAGTCGCATTTTCCTAATATCGATACGCTGACTTTTCCACCCCCTCCAAGCGTAAAAACTTTTTTGCAATATTTCAGCCTTTTTTCAAATTTCTTGGCGTTTCCATTCAAGTTTCTTTTCGCAATTGTTGAAAATGCGAATAAAAATAGGTGGATGGAAACCCACCTACAGGTAGACCAGCAACTCCCATGTTCAGCAAGGTAAAATTGTGGTTTTTGTCAATGGAGTCTTTTGGCTTTGAAGACTAACCTGGTCTCACTTCGAAGTCGTCAAAATCAGCGCTTGGTCAGTGAAAAAAAGCTTTCCTTCGTTGTCTGTATGATACGCACTGGTCACCGTTAATGTTTAAATTTTCTCAATATAATGTACATTTAAACTGATATCGATGATGATGGCTAACTAACTGAAGCTGTTACATTTCTATCTTCAAGGCCATAAGACTCCACTGACACAATTGTCAATTTACCTCGTTAAACAGGGGAGTTGCTGGTTTATTGCAGAGTTAGCTGGTTAGTTTAACCCTCTGAAACACCAAAGTCACACTCAATATAATGTACATTTAAACTCATATCAATGACGATGGCCAACTGAAGCCATTATGTTGCTCTCTTCAAAGTCACCAGACTCCATTGACAAAATCAGTCATTTCACTTCGCTCAGCATTGGAGTTACTGGTTTACTGCTACCCCGATCGGTTAGTTTGCTTTTGTTATTTTGTGACTTTGGTGAATCCAAACTAACCCTTTAAAACACCAAAGTCACACAACAGCACAAACTAACTAACTGATAGAGGCACCGGTAGACCTGTAACTCCTGTTTCATTGTGAAATAAAATGGCCTTTTTTTTTTGTTAATAGAGGCTGGCTTTGAAGAAAGCATAGATAAGTTTAATTTTAAGTTCAGTTCCCAGTCTGAAAACACTGTCTGACAGCAAAGTAAAGCAGTGAAAATGTTCTTAATATAGTGCACACTTAAAGTGATATTGATTATTCAGATGACAGCTGCCCCTGTTGACGGCACTCCATAGCTTGATTTCCGTGGCGGTACTCCTGCCTGCTTCTCCAAACTGGAAGCATGACAATGGCCGTCTACTGTAGGTTATACACTGTATATGGATAAGTACCTCATTCAGCCCACTTGAAAAGTTCCCAACTACTGGTTTCTGCTTTCGAAAATAAGGCTGGTAATAATCTATATCTGTTATTGCCAAGGAACCCTAACTATGCTTCAACATCTTTGGCTCTAAGCCTAAAGCCCATTTGGTTCCTACTACAGATGCAAATCTTTTAAAACGAGATACAAATACATAGTCTTACTTGTAAATTAGGCTAATTAATTTCCTTAGAGAGCTGGTTATTGTAGAAACTCAAACAGGGGTAAACAGTGCATTTGTTGGGGACTATTTTCATCTGTGGATTAATACAAATTGAGTACTTACAGCAGCAGGATGGTGTTACGTGGGAACAGGTTAACATGCAGATAATTAGGGAATGTATTTCCGTATGCACGTCTGCATATGGCCCATTATGGGTGTGTGTTGGTGTGTGGGGAAAAAGCCCATATGTGTGGGTTTCTGTTGCAAAGACAAACCGGCCTCAAGACAGAGATGGAGAGGATGAATTTTGGGCCCAAAACAGGAGAGGTTTCATGATGGATAGTACTCCAGCTAATAGTTTGTTGGCACCGAGACAGACAGCAACAGCAGGCTGTGGTCGAGAAGTGTCGTTTCCTGAGAAGAGACAGTGCGGCCGCCACATGAGCCATGGCTCCGTCTAGCACTGTTGGATCGCTCCCCCTACTCTAAATGGTAATGCCTCCCCAGGGCAACCCAGCATGATACTACATATGGAGCTACAGCGTGCTCTCCAGTGGGTGTGTGTGGTCGGTCAAGTCATGTTTGTGTGTGTGTGGTCTTAGGATGGAGAGTAGCGAGCGTGCAGAGCAGCTGTGTCCTCGGCATTCAGCTGGTGGTCACTTCACCCAATCGAACTGGATCTCATGCACTGTTGATCCAATCACCTCGGCCGTCAAGCGCCATTGAGCCAATCAGCTAGGACATCGCACTCTGTCGAGCTTTGGACCGCGCTCAGGTTTAGGCACTGGGGCACATTTTGGCACCACAACAATATTACAACTCGAACATGTAAGGAAAGATAGGAGCTCTTCTTCTTCTCCACTAAAAACATGACCTCACTCTTTTTGCGTCACCAGGCCTACAGCTGTTTGTCTCAGTCATAAGTGAGCATGTGCAAACACACATGCTGAGCCCCTTTACACTCAACCATGTCAGTTGACATGCACCATGATCTATGTTAATGAGAAATTAACGAGACCCTGTCAAATATGAATGAGTCATTAACATGTTCATGTCGGGAGCATCTGTGGGGCCTCGATGACACACGAACAGAAAATTAATGGATAATCTGTCAATTAAATAAATCCTTTTATTTCTGTCTGTCTAACTGCCTCTCTGTCTGCTGTATCTTTCTATCAATCTAATAACATGATATTGAAGATGGCAGGCATGTAGACTGTATGGCCAAAACTATGTGGACACTTGGTCTGAGTTTCAGTCGTTGTTACCCAACATAAGAGATTATTTGACTAGTTCAAAAGAAAACAGCAATTGCTGTAAAGTGTGTAACACTCAGTAGTTTGAGAACTCCATTTTGGCCTACCATACATACTAGGCTGGTGTTTTCCTTTTCTCTGTCTTTCTGAAATGCACATCATGTAGTTAAGGCCTATAATCACATTCATGTTGTATTGCCGAGCCAAAGGTCTGACATTAGTTACATGGATAACGCAGCCAAACATGACCAAAGATGTGATTCTCTTACTTACCAATAGAAATATGAAGGAGTTCAATCCAATGACTCTCAATTGCTGTTTAGCAGCGAGGCAACGGAGATAGCAACCCTGTCTTACTCCAGATGCGGCTATTAGGCAGTGACTTGCGGCGTCAGACACCGATAAAAAAAAAGCCATCCTTTCACGTGGGTATGATGTGCAGCTGGTTGCCATTATAGTTTAATGGCGTCAAGTGGTGTCGGCAAAATGCGGCAGGACAAGAATGAAAATAAGGCGCCGAAAGTTCGAATGGGGCAGGCGGGGGTTTTGGTGGATGGGTCAAACAAACACCGACTTTCACCCGGGGGAGAAGTGTTCGCGTCTCGTGAGATTATAAAGCCAAACCCTGTTCTTTTTCCTAAACCTAACCATGTGTTAGTTGTTTAAGGAAAAAATTTCAATTTGCTGCGTTGTACAGGTGGATCTTGAATGAAGACAATGCATTTAACAGGCAGAAATTGACACTGTGTCCCATTTCAACAACCAATGCACCCAGGGTACTTGGCACGTCGTATCTGGACGTGGAAAGTCCATGACCAAATGTCGATATGTTACAAGATCGGAAGGAGAACGTGTTGGACATAGTGTACAAAAGAGACTCTCCATGTTTTGTCTGCTCCAAGTTAATCTCAGCTCAGTGATTCTGCAACTTGCCACAAGTTGGTTCGTATGAAAGTTAGCCTGATGCACTGGTCACAGTTCTTATGAGAATGAGCAGTAGGCCAATAAGACTCGGGCTAAGGGAATCTTCCCAAAAAAAACCTTCAAAGATGCCACAGCTTAGCTTCCAGTAGCCTGCAGCTGCACTTTTGGAATGGATGACACACGGTCCTGATGTTCGTTAGCTTGCCAACCTCTGGCAAGGCACCATGAAGTTAGTTGTTTGTAATTTTGACCTCCAACAACTTTATCTTCAACTTCACCAGCAAACTGTTGGCTGCCAGGCCATACATGTACCGCACCCGTGAACCGACTGCTGCACACTGGCCAGATTAAGGAAGTAACTGCAGTGTTCATGGAGCTTTGCCAAGCTTAGTCACAAGAGACTTGGTTTTGTTTTTGTTGGCCAAATTTTGTATTATGTCTCAAATTGAGTAATTTGGGGCTACTCCTATGAAGTTACTTTAGACTTTCTTGTGTGTATTTTTAAAGGTGTTATTATAAGGTGTTAAATACTTCCATATTGGCCCCATGACATTTACCCACATAGGTGGGTTTACCCAAGTGGACCCCAGATAAGATGCCCATTTTGGACACGTGCCCACTTTGTACCCATGTAGCCCCAGCATGACCTATGTGGGGCCCACTTGGGCAATCCATGGGATCAGTACTGAACACATGGACAATCCAATATGGGGCACATGTTTCAGTCCATTTACTACCTACATGGGCCCCACATACAAATGCTGTCTGGATAGTTATCATTACAGGCCTAGGCAATGGTACACAGAAAAATGGCCACTACTATGACCATCCTGCTATGCTGATTTGAAATGGAATGTCGGCTTAACTCAAGTTCAATGTTTGTGAGCCAACCCTTCCAGTAGTTTTGTGGCTAACAAATCCCTGCAGCCAGGTTCTGAAAACTGGCGGAAAGCCTTTCTCGAAAAGCTGTTGTCGCTGCATATTGATGCCCATAGTTTTAGAATTAAATGCTCAACAATTATGCTTGGGTGTCCACATATTTTTGGCCAAGCAGTGTACATTTTCTCAAGGAAAAAAAAAGATGCAAATATTCAGAGGAAAACAAAACAAAGATCCTCAGTGTAACCCAGAAGGCACATTCATTCTCACATAAAACTGGGATAGAACAAAGTTGATAGCATTATGTAATAAGAAGTGGTCTCACAGGCTTCCCCTTCACTTGTAATATCCAGATACATATTTGGCAGCCAACAGAGCAGTTTTGTTCATGTCTTCCAAATTTTTACCCCTGTTTGAGTAAAAGATTTCTTGGCTTATAAAGATATGATAATTAGATGATATCTCTCTCGATACAGTGCATAGCTGTCTCTCTATCTCTGTTTCACAACAGATCAATGCCAGACTGAAATAGCGTCTCCCACAGAGAGTGACTGGCGTTATTTCCTGTGGATATGGCGATAGTGTGAACATCCATATCCCCGACTCATTAAGGCTCCGACTCATTAGGTGGACGCTGAATTAACCACACACATTTCTGCATGGAGCTCTCGAAATTCAAGGACTTAAAAATTTCTGAGACCGTCGCCATCCATATTACTTTCATACTTTCACTGAGCTTCTTGAACTGTGAAGCCAGAGAATTGAAGAGAGAGGCCCACTCACATAATGACTCACCAAATCCAAAGGCACGACTTGGAGTTAATGGCTATGTGGGGTGCGTTCGCATTTCAAAACAAGGTCACAGTCTGCTTCTGAGGCAAACCCCCGATCAGGAGCATGTGATTTATGAGTCAGCAGTGCTCTACAGGGGTCTGGTGGATGTGCTTTTTTCCCTGCCTGAGCTGTAATGAATGGAATCTAGAAGGCGTTAATTTGGTGGCACAGAGGACTAACTGCCTCATCTCCTCTTCCCATGGTGACAGCGAAAAAACAGCCATTCACACAAGTCAATTAGTCCTGTGCTGACCCTTAAAAAGTCTGGAAACATGAAAAATGGCACTGAAGTTCCATCAAAAACCCAAATTAGAAAATAAATTACTATACTAAAACAAGGGAGGTGACATCTCAAATAAAAATGATACCACTTACAAACTCAATGTCTACATCTATTAGTCAATATTAGATTCTGGCAACATTTTTCTGGCAACTGTTGTAGCCAGTGTTGTCTGTTCATAGTGGTTACAAACAACTTTAATGGAAAAACAATGCCATGGAGACTTCTCAACCCACTCCCACACCTCTGTCTATTCTTCTGCCCTCCACTTGCTTCCAAATGCTTATATTTTTCAGATTTTGGTAACTGAATGCAACATTTTGAAGGTGTAGTGGGAATGTTTATTTATATTTGATTAGATTTAAGCCAGTGTGTTGTTTCAGTTTACTGTCCAGAGAACTATGTTCAGATTCATGTGATCTGTTATGTCTAAAACCTGATGAACAGCATTGTTTAGTACCACTCTCAAAGCAGAAATAGGTAAAATCTAGGGATGCAAGATACTGGATTCCTGTTATCCAATGTCGATATATAAAAACATATTTGGCCGATAACCGATACCGATACTGATATATCCACTTTTTTCCCCACCTAATTCTAGTGATCATCTGGCCCACCAGCAAGCCAATATTGGCCGATATGATGTACCGATATTATCAGCATGTTGGTCAGTGCCGATATTTCATTTTTAAGCCAAAATACCGATAATGTATTTTGAAAATAAAATCTTGTATGCTAGGGAATCAATTTTATTTCATGTTGAGTACCAAAACTGACATTTGTTGAAATTGGACAGTGAGGTAAAAGGGTGTTTTATGCCTAGTCCACATGGATTTGGGTATACTTTAAAACTTCATTTAAAAACCTAATCCCAGTTAAATGCCCAGTCCCTTTTACTAGCCTGCTTTGGCTACACATTTTGACCAATAAATGCCTGCCTCAATTAGACGCTTTTGTTCTTCGGATGCTTTGGAGTTCTTTGGATGCATGAAACTGGGTTGTTGGCTACCTAAATATATATGTCCACTCCTCGATTACCCTGTAAATTATTCGTATTCCTTCAGTCGGGAAGGGTCCTCAGATTAAAAGAATCAAAAGGGTTTTTCATAGAAATTAATCCAAGTTGTGAATATTGTTTTAACAAGATAAAGTGGTGTTGTGTCAGTGTGCTGGTTGCTGTTATCCCCAAGTGTTGTAACTCTTTCGCCATTGGATACACTGTCGGTGCCAGATCAAATGAATGATTCATAATTGTTATGTTATCTGAAGCCTAATTTTTATACAAGTAATATTCATACTGGTTAGAATAGACTATTTGATTCTATTTTCCGATCTTTGCTGAGCAACAGTTTTGTGTGAAAGGAATTAAAGGCCTGTCCCATATAGACGCCTGTCCCAAATATAAGCCTGCTGATTTCAGTGATTTTAGTAAATAATAGTACGGGCTATAAACTGAAGTTTAAGGTTATTTTAAAATGTAGTATTTTCGTTTTTGGCCAGGTCCCCTGGAAGTGTGCTCAGCTTTTAAGCCAATTTTTTGCCGTGGCCAAACTGTGGATTACAACTTCCAGATCCATCATGTGATGCCATCGGGCCCAAAAAGGTTTTTTCTCCATAGACCTCCAATGTTAAAGAGATGTCTGTAAATCAGTAGATATATTTCACAACCCCCACGAAATTATTCGTTTCACTTTCAGGATTTGATTAATTCAGTCTGAGAACATTTGGAAAGTCTAGAAGAGCCACATAATTAAATAATTTTACTCCCATTCAAGCTAGCGGAGTACTAAGTCAGAAGTTGGCCATTATGAGCCCAACGATGGTGAGGATACAGGTAATGTTATACCCAGGAAGTCAGACTTTTTTGACTTCACGTGTCACTGAGCAACTTTCATAGCAATAAACGGGGCCCTTCCTCCAACGCTGTATCCAGTTTGATTTATACATCCATGGTCTCGGCCTTTCGTCCACACACAAACTGTGTTTGAAGTCACTGAAAACAGTGCTGCTCTATGCTGAGGGTCAAGATTTTCCTAAATGCTTGTAACATCAGAGTGTGTGCATTTATCTTCTTTGTGAGGTGACACAAATGTGGTGACATTTTGAGCAATGGCGGACGTGGCGAAAATAGTGCTGGCTTTATTCTTACTAACACGACTTTTTATATGTTTATACAGAAATGTATGGTAACTCGTTCACTATATTGAGGAACAGAGGCATCAGAATGTGCTACAGAGGTCACTGCTTCAGGTAGCCCTCCAGTAACAGCTTTTTTACTTCTGACTTCTGATTAAACAACATTATCTTCTTCTTTGCATGGCTTTATGGTCAGAGATATCTTGGTTTGGCATGCTCTTGACAACACTTCAATTCTGGTTGTTTTTGGGTTTTTTTTTGTTAATTTGGACAGAGAGGTTTTTTTTTTCTTTTTTAACCACAGTGCTTGTGTGGACAGGATTTTTTTGAGCGCAAAGGAGGGACAAAACCTTGTTTCCAAAAATACCTACATACGTGTGGACAGCATGTCAATTAACCATGACATGACTGCTTTTTGTTCTGGTGTCAAGAGTTACTCTTTAAAGGTGCAGGTTATGTGCTAACTAGCTAACTAGCGTCTTGAATCTGTCCTATCAGTCTTCCAGTTTCCTTTTTTGAATGATGAATACAGTCCAACGCCGCCTGCTGCTATGCAAAGTTATTTCTTCTCACACAGGGACAAAACCTACATGCAAGTTGGCCATTGGTTGTAGTCTCCATGGTGTGTTCATGTGCAGCTTTTTGGCTGAGACACGGATGATGTGAGGCGATGCAACAGTCGGCCTTTGGAGTGTCTGAATAAAGAATCTATGGTGGCCTCCAGGTAAAGTGAAAATGTGAAATCCTATCCACAGCCAGTGTTTGGTTTGTCTCTTCTGGGCTACTGTAGAAACATGGTAGTATGACATGGAGGACTCTGTTGAAGCGGACCTGCTCCCTGTGTAGATATACAGGGCTCATTCTAAGCTAAAACAAACCCTAATGAAACATACCTATGGATATGATATTCCATTTCTGCCGATAGCTCTCTCTGAATCCTTCACACTGCACATACAGCTTTGTCTTTCAGTGCTCATCCTGAAGCTGCAGTGTCAAGCCAGTCCTCTGACTGCACTTTGCCTCCTTTTTATCCTCTGTTCTTTATAGTACTAGGAAGACGTAGCTCTGTCTTCTCTCTTTGTGCCAACTGTGTGTGTGTGTGTATGCCTGTGTGTGGCCATTATACAGCTTATTATGCCAGCAGGCCATCTGTTGGCTGCTTAGTACAGGCCGACTGGGAAGGACAGCGAGCATGAGGTTGTCCCTCTTTACGTTTCATAGACAGCTAATGTCCCCGGCTCCCTCGTTTGCCTGCGCTCCCTCTGACACCTGAACATCACGCTTACTTACATTCACAAAAAACACCCATGCATGGATACCCGAAATGTATTCACGCGCGCACACACACACACACTGTGACACAGGCCAGACACACACAGAGGACATGACTGAGCCAGATTTGGGCCAGGTGGGGACTTTCTAAGCAGACGGGCGCTCTGTTAGGTCACTGCAGGTGGATGGGGTCCTGGCAGAGGCAAAGTCAGACAGGCACTTGTGCAGCCAGCGCGGGCCCTGCAGTGTTCCGCAGGCAGATGGTCATACATGGCCATGGGAGTTATTGGAAAAGAAGTGACAGAGTGAAGTCTGATTCCTGGTTTTTCCGCCACTTTCTCCATGTGTCTTTGTTCTCTTCCTTCCCTTTAATGTTTTTCTGCTCCATCTTCATTTCTTCTGTCTTCATTCTTTACCTCCCACATGTCTATTACCTCCACCGTTTTTAAGTTAACCTTTTCAGGAGCGACTATTCCAGCCCTCTCCCCCAGTATGCCTTGGCACACATGGTAGACATTTATACTACAACATCAATCACAGCCTCTGCTCGCAGCTTCAAAAAGATGGGTTCACGTCAGTGTTACTTTTCATCTTCAACGGGGGGAAAAAAAAATAACGTGATTTCCAATTTCAAATTAAGGGTTTCAGGAAGGAAGTCGTCCCGCTAAGACGTTCCTTCTAATTCTCTCCATGCCACAAAGAAAATGAGAAAATGCATCATTTCAATTTGCTTTAAGGGACGGATCATTTACTCCGCATTATTTGAAACACTCAAAGTATTAGCCTAGTTTGTTTGCAGGCATACATGACACAGTTTCGTGTCTTCCTTTCTGTGATGTCAACATATTTGAAACGGTTTTTTTGCCAGTCTTACGAAAAGATCCTTACGCTATCGGCACTGATGTGTTTGTTATGTCGTCAGGTAGATAAGAAACTCTTTAGCTGTGAGTCTCATTTTAAGCACGGTGGATAAAAGCAAAGCTGTGAGTCATAATGATACTTTAAAAGTCTGTGCAATATTAATAACAGGCCTATCTGTGATAAAAATAAACATAATATAAATGAGAAATGTGTTCAGAGGAGTATTCTCCAGGATTTCCCTGTGCGTTCTCTGTTGATATTGTGAGTTTAGAGGCTGTGGAGGCATCTTTCGTGTTGCTTTATGTTCTGAAAATAAATCAACGCACTTAAGATTTGAAATATGGAGTGTATTGACTGTAGTGTTGCCGCTGTGACACCCTAAAGTTCATCTAAGGTCAGCCAGAGCATAATAACTTTGATAGTTTTGCTTCACTTGCTAGTTTTATAGAGACATACCAGCAAACTACAGGCGTATCATGAGAAAAGTAAATGCTGACATTGTTACTGTTCGTCTTTGAAGCAGCTGCTACTGTCAGTGGAGCAACATTTTGGCTCACTGTGGTATTTGTACTTTCAAAACAAGTGCAAAATGCTAATTTGCCTGAGAACATTGCAATCACATGGTGTCCACAATGAATCCAAGGCCCACAAGCAAGTCAGAAAAGAGCTTCTTTCATGTTCCCGGAGCTCCCTTGAACGCCTCGGCTGTTTAAACCCTCGCCAGTGAACCTGAAAGCGGCCCAAGCGCTGTCTAGGCGCTGCCGCAACTCCGCCAAGCCCTGTGTGAGACGGACTTCAGTTGCCGTGTAGCAGACAGCTCCCTTCGCTCCTCTGCAGAGTCCATTCTTCTGCTGCTCCTGGCTGCTGAGTTGGAGGGTGGTGGCTGGCGGGGGGGCTGTAGTTTTCCAGCCCAGAGAGGGATAAATAAAGCACTAGACAATAGAGTCACTCTCCATGGACTTCAGCCTCTGGGCGATGCTCCAGCCATACCGGCCAATCGCTCAAATGGAAATTAGAAGCAAGGAGACAGATTGTGAATAGTACATTTACTCGAGTTGGCCCCGGACAGATCGATGGAGCAGATTCCGCAGGGCAACGACAGAAATTGAGGTGAAGGGGGCAAGGAGTGTTTGTGTGTGTAGATTTTGTATGTGCTTAGACTATGCGTAACCTCATAATGACCAGGAAGCCACTACCCGTCACACATCCAACAGCGCCTACCTCGTTTCCCAGCGATGGCTCTTTTCTCCCCCATCGTTGTCTTGTCTTTGCTCTCACATACGTTCAAGGCCAGCCACTAGAAAAGCTGCCTCCGCTTGCCAGGGCGCTGTCACAGAGCAGAACAGCCTTAAACGGGGACATTGTTTCCTTTGTCCTCAAGCAAGTCAGTCACCCAAGAGCAGGGGTAAACACATCGGAGAGCTCTGCGGAAGATTTCAGGCGTGCTGCGGCTAGAAAGGATATGAACACGGCCCCAATTAAAGACATGATAATGAAGGGGTTAGCAAGAGGAGAGGCTGTAATCAGTATTCAGTGGCTTGTTTTAAGGGCCGCTTGGAGGAGTGTCCATTGGGGTGTGAGTGTATATGCTAAACAGATGTGTGTGTGGTTTTGTGTTTAAGGAGTTAAATGGTCACAGGTTTCAGGTAATGATTTCAGCTGGAACAAAGTGAGAAAAAGAGGCAAGTGGCCGCTGTATGTTAAAGTCACCTGAGACGACCACAGCCACACACCTTCCAGTGTTTACCACAGATCTTTATTTCACCAGCAGATCAGATCAGTAAAGATGAAAGACACGGACATCAGGTCATGAGAGGGGAGTGGGAAGAGGGAGGCAATAGCATGCCACTCTCCCGTATTTGCCGTGCATACATCACTCCTGTTGCGGCGCAGATAACCTTCTGCCACCGTTATCTCCGCGCGCCGCAAGGAGAGCCCAGTGTTTACAGCCCCCTCTCATCCCCACATCACAGCATGGGGGAAAAGACTCCCCTCCAATAAATTGTTCCTATCAGACCGAGGCATAAGTCGCAGTTGCTGCATCAAATTCAGTGGTGCCACTAGGCTCTAATGAATTCTCCCTGCTCGCCCCCGCACGTCCATTGAGCCTCGGCAGCAAGTCTTTCCAATCGGCTGGGCTGCTCAGTGCAGAGCTATCGATAACGAGCCCTGGGGGGCTTGCCAGTGAGCGCAGCGAGGCCCCATAATGAAGGAGCCCAGGGCTCTGGCGAGAAAACAACCAGCGTAATGAGAGGAGTGCGGCTGAAGCGGAGGTTGCTGGGGGTTTCTGGGGTCAGTGTTAGGGGAGGCGCTGCTTGAGTTATTGCAAAGACAAGCTTCGGGGAGTTACTAAGGAGGTGGCGGATATGTGTGCGATCATGTATATGTCGAGCATGATGTAGGGGTTGTTTCCTGTCTGTGGCTTGCCGCATTAGGGCAGGCTACCTTCAGGCGACGGTGACTGGCAGAGAGGGTTCTCCTCCATCTGTTCAAACATTCCAGACGTAACCAAACATTTGTTGTTTTCTCACAGAGGGCAGCAGTGGAACAGACTCATCCCACCAGCAGCCAGTGCCTCTTGTCTTTTCAAGTTGCTGGTGTTGTTCAGACTTAATGGTCTGATTAGTGATGTGCAACTCTTGAACGATTTGTTCCATCTTTTTAGTGGATTGGGACTGCCAATTCACCCCAGTGAGTCGCAAATGACTGATTGAACGAGCTATTAAGAGAATTGTGAACTATGTCGTGTCAACTGAACGCTGCTAGAGGCTGGGATACAGTTAATCATTAGTTGCAATTGGACAAGAGGGCTGGCTACAATGAAGTTGCGACTACTTTTTTGATTCTCTTTCACAGGTTAATGGAGCTCTGCCCTGCCCTAATGCCCTGGCCTGGCATTAGCTTACAATGTGTCTTTTGTTTGTGCAGTGATTAAACAAACACAGCAGTTAAAGTTTTTTTTAAAAAAAGGATAGAAATGATCATTTGTTGCATCTAATACAAAACTGAACACATAAAAAAGTCCAATATCCACATCATATCTCCCTCTGAGAAGATTAAAGCTTCCATTAAAACATCATCGACCTGCTGTTTGTTGGGCTTTTTATAATTGCCTCCTCAATCTCCACACAGCTCTTATCGCTGCTGTCACACTTAAAGGTCTGAGAGGTTAGCATGTTAATTTGGAGCAAGTCTGGCTTTACGCCTGCTGTGTGCAACGCCCAGTGGTGGTCTTAGATTCTGAAGCCCATCGATCGAGACTTCCCCATTCAAAAAAATGAAGGAACAGCTTTTTTAATTTCAACTGACAGTAATGCCTCCATCTAAAATATGTACATATACTTCAGGATGTGGTGATTCCCTCAGAATAATCACTTTCTGTGGTTTGTTTTCAAAATATGACGTTCAAAGAAAAATGTGGTCTCTTAGCTCAAATTGCCACAAATATGAGGGAAGTTGAGTGGAGGAAGAGGATAAGTTGAGTCACATTTGGTTAAATTACTGTATATTCCGTTCTTATAACTCCCCCTAGTTGATTCATATTTATGTATTGCTTTAAAGTCAACCTGTCAATCTTACCAGTTGTCGTATTGACTTACTATCAGTCCTTCTCCCACTGCTCTGTCCAAATCCACGAGAGATCCTGAAGCTGTCTTCTGTTTATAGAGGTGTGGTATGATGGTCAAAATCCAAAATGAAAAAAAAGTAAAAAGTACCCACCCGCAAACCTTAAGTCCTCCGTTTGGGAACACTTTGGTTTCAGGGTAAAATACAAAGATGGAAATAAACAAGTTGACAAGACAAAAGCAGTGTGCCNAGCTGCACTATACTTTTTATTTTATTTGAATAAAACTGTTAAAGCAGAAATGTATATTTATATTTTTCATTCAAAAAATGTGTTAAAAAACAGCAGTATTTTATTTTTCACTTTTATATTTCTATTTTCATTCAAACAATGTGAAAAAGCAGGATTTTATATATATTTGTTTCATTCAAAAATTGTGTAAAAAGAGTTAACTGCTGTGGTGGTATGTTTTAATAAGGTTACCAATAAGTAAAAGATATTTAATAGTTGTCTATTTAATCGCCGAGTCACCTTTGAAGTGTTGCTCAAATACTTGTTAATGTATTTACGTCATCACAAGCTTGTGTGTGTCTTTTACTTGCAACAATGCACCCCAACTGAACGTCATCTAAAGTTTGTATTTGGCCAAGAAACTATTAATGCTTTTGATCGTTATCTGAGCCCCATTTTAACATCACATTTTGCATTCCCTTGTGCACTAGGGGTGGTGTGATCGTTCTTAAAATATTGAAACTCCCAATACTACGTTTTCATTTTGAAGATCGTTCCTCACATCAATACAATCAATACCAGAAAAGGGATAGTTTCTCACTTTTATGTTATATGTATTTGTATTTCAAGAGTAAAACTGTCCGTGCAAACAATGTTCTGTTGTCGTGAACACATCCAGAGCATGTATTCTTTGCTTCTCCACTGCTTTTGTGTTGTCGGTACTTAATCAATGACTTGAAATCGAGCAGCATCTTCTTCAGCAGGATTTATACTTCTGCGCCTTCTAAGCCTCCATAATTATTATATTGCATTTAAAGTCTTGTGTGTAATTTATCCTTCAGGGGTTTATACTTTGGGATTTATCCTGGCTTCATATGAGCAGAGGAAATCTCCACTCATTGCTAGGCTAATTTATACAATGAAAAATGCTATAGGCTGGCGCTAATAACGTTAGCATGTTACATTTGTTTGTAAAACATGTTTAGTATAAGACAGTTGTTTTGTCGGTGAACCTTGTGAGCTTTAATGGAGCCGGATTTTGTAACGTTTCCTTTGTTAAATGTTGCTGTTGTCCTAGGCTTCATATGGGTATAGCAAAAGTCTGCTAGCTGCTAGGCTAATTTAAATAATGTAAAATGCCATAGGCTTGTGCTAAAAAGTGCTTTCAAATCAGATCATCAGCATTGGTTAATGTTATATTTTAACACTGTCTTATTGGTCATAGCTTGTTGTTAAGCAGATTTATTATTCACATAAATCATGACACACCACTTTTTCTTCTTCAAAAATGTGTGGTCACATGACCAATTCTGTCTATGTCTGCCTAGATATAAGGGGTGCCTCAGCTTCCCCACTGGCTCAAATTACCCTGCCCTCGCCTACAGTGTCTTTATGGGAGTGTTTAGGCAGTGGTTCCCAACTGGTGCAGCCACGGGGTCCAGATTTCTCCTTAGCCATCCACACAGTTTAATACATTTGGCACCATTCTTGCGTTTGGCCATGTTGTCGAGCTAGTTTGCTGTCTCTGTCAAGTAAATGTCCATCCATCACTCACTCTACAGCAAGAAACAGCACTTCAAAATAAAAGTTCTGCACTGAAAATTCACTGTACTTAAAAATACAATGTGTTTTTTACAAACTCAACACATTGACAAGTCACTTGCCGTCCATTCAGAATGGACCTGTGACCCACTTTTGGACCGCAACCCACCAGTTGCTCCTGATGTTGCACCTCTGGTGGTGCCTACTTGAAGTTCCAGCTGCTGAATGAATTCCTCTAATACCTGCACACTGTTTATATCTGTTTATCCATCTGTTTGAGTGAGATCATTCAGAATAACAGGTTACAAGTATGCAGGCAGTAATTAATTTGGCAATCACTATTAATTATGAAGATGTGCGTGTTGCCCCTTTGCACTCTATTTTGCAGCATATATTTTGCGCTCTCTGACTGAAAAGCAGCCTCCCATTCCTTTCAGCGCTTCGACTACAAGATGAAATTATACTAACAGATGATGAAAGAGAAATGCTTGATGCAGATGGGTGTTCTGAAAAGAGAACCATCATGAAATAGAGTACGTGGGTATGATCCTGTGAATTAGGATAAAATGGAAATCCATCTCTGTGGTTGTTATCCATTTAGCACAAGCTGAATTGAAATGGGTTAAGCTTTAATAACCTGGTTAAATCCCCAGTGTGAGCTGCCTACAGGAAAGCATGTTCTATGTTGACAAGTGTCAGCTTAGCAAATAATCCACAACAATCAGCCTGTAAACTTAATTACAGTGGGTTTTATCAAATGGTGCCGCAGCTAGGAGCGGGGTGAGGTTATCTTATGCATGTCTACCTGCTTTGCTTTGCTGTTTCATTCACAATGGAAAACACTTTGGTGTTGTTGCAAATCTGACCAAAGAAACTGCTGAATACATTTTTTGTGCATTTGGAAAAAAGGTGAGCCAGGCTTACTTGTACATAAAGAAAGGCATTCACTGTTCAGACGGCTGAAGTGTCTGGAATAAGAGCATCCTAGATTCGCTGAAATGTGGAGCCAAACCGAGGCATAATGGTCCCTGTTTGCAGTGCATCAGCAACTTTATTTTGTCTGTCTGGAAAGATGTGGGTTGCCCATTTTTAAGGGCTGCTCTATTATTTTTTTTGGATGTTTATTTTAAGGTTCATTATGTAGCTTCCCAGTAGTGTTCCTTATGTATCCACAGAATTTAAATTTTGGTTGAAGCAGTCCTATGTATTTGCGTGATATCATATAGTATTCACAACTTGTTACACTGTTTCTTCTGCACATCTCCAGTCTGATATTCAGTACTTTGACATGCACAGTTAAGTCGAGCTACAGTCATAGCTCGACTTGGCCATTTAATTGGACTGCTGTCCTTGTCCCAGTATACAAGCACAGGAGGGGAATTGATTTCTTGACCAAAGTATGTCCAACTCCGCTACACTAGGTGGCGATATGTACCCTTCTATCTTGTTAGTATTGAACCTTTTTCCAGTTGACCTATCATGCCACAGATCAGACAATCGACAAACAAGTTAGCTATGGTTAGCTTAACTGGTACCATGTTGGATAACTTAACAGCTTCCGTCCATTTCGTCTATCCAAAAATCCGGTTTTAGTTGGACTAACACAATAAAATACAACAAAGTTTCTGTAATGTCATGCTAACATACAGAGTGTGTTCACTCTAACTGATTTCCGTGTGGGAGGGGAATTTGATTTCCCTTACCAACCACTAGAGACCAAGGTATCTGCTTGAATCTGCATCATTCTAAGTACACACCGATGTGTAGCCATGCTAACATATCTGTTTTGCTGGGGTTTTAAGAATGGAGAAGATATGGGGAGATATTGGGAAGACCGGGCAATTAAAACAGCCTTGATAGCAGCGTTTATCTTATTTTTAGCACTTGTAGTTAGTCACGGTTTGACAACAGCTTGACGATGGCGTTAGTACCGCTGTGGTGCTGTGTCTTAATGCCAGCCGAATCAGTCAACTTGAACTCAATGGATTGGGCTGATTCAAAGGCCTTGAACCAGGCAACCTTTGCATGTTTTCGCATCAAAAAAAAAATCTGACGTGACCTGACAGAATTCTGCATGATGATGTCACTAAATATATACCTTCCAAGCCTGCCTAATGTGCGTCTTCCGAACTGAGCCAAGCCTTCGTAGAGAGTAGCTGCTAGCGATCTTACGTTCCCAGTTTGGAGAAGCAGATAAGAATACCGGCATGGAAGCCAAGCAACGGACTCCTGTGGACGCTAGTTTGGAACCAAAAGTAACACAAACTAAATGATCCAGGCCAGCAGCTCCCGTGTTCTGCGAGGTAAAATCACTGTTTCTGTCAATGGTGTCTGGTGGCTTTGAATAGAATAATAGAGAGGCTTTCATTCCTAGTTGGAAAGGCTGTTTGATGGCAAGGTAAAGTGGTGAGAACAATCTGAGCAAGCGTACACTTAAACATAAATGGATTTTTTTTTTTTCAGGTGATCCTTTTTCAGGAGGCTAATATCCATTTTGCTGCTGCGCCCATACAGAGGAACCAGACTCCTTTGACAGAAACAGTGATTTTACCTTGCAGAATGCAGGGAGTTGCTGGTCTACCACTGCCTCAAGCATTTTGTTTGTCAGAATCAAACCTTGAGTCTCAATGTGTCTTTACCTGGTTGAGTAAAGGTTTAATAATAATAAAATAGCACCATCTTCCATCTCCATATACATGATACAGTCACAGTCAGTTGGGGAATTGTGTGAGTGGGAGTTAAGGGAGGGGAGGGCATCAGCACTGTAACCTATGTCACTGCTCTTTGCTAACAGCTTAGTGCGTTTCCATTTAAAAAAGAAAAAAAAAAAAACCCTTGTGGGCATGGATTAGCAGGCTGCACCATGTTCGCTCTGCTGTAACTGTCAGTCACCTTTTGCACCTTAATTGACCTACTTATAGGGTCAGGTCACACACGCTGAGGCCCACAATATCGGTGACCATGAGAGCCCAGAAATACGAGAACCTGGAGGCCAGTTTGACTCTTGACTCTTGACCCAGGATTAGCATGGTTAAAAACAAAACTGAAACCATAAAGGATTGATCTGGCCTTCGTGGTGAGCTTCATGCATCTGCTTGTTAACCATCTGAGCTCAGGATACATTTGTGGTGCGGCAGTTGCTTTGGCCTTATTTCAGTCATTGATTATTCCAACCTCATGCAAAATTATCATCGAAGCACCAATCTGTGTCTTGTTTCAAACACACAAATGAGATTCTTGAATCAATTTGAGTGTGTAGACACATCTTCCATCCCATCATTTAACTTTCTTTGGCAGCGTTGCCCTTTTTGAATGAAGTGCATGGGGCCACCATTGTAAATAAAGATGTTTTTTTTAATAATTTAAGTTTCCACTGGTAAATTAACAACCCTCTTGGAGCTAGATGCTTTTCAGAAATGGCAAACAGAGTCAAAGAATTAGTGGTCAAATATATACTTCAAAAATTTTACATTGCATGAATGATGCTAAGATAAATAAGCTGTGATTATTAAAAATGTTATAAAAATTAACTTATTGACCTGTTGCATACAGATGAGCATAAAGGCTTGAATTTATTTCAGCTTTGATTTCCAGCTTCAGCATGATCAATATCACACAATATACAGTTTCCTGCATGGATTGATGTTAAGCAGCAGTTTTGATTTGCAGCAATCTTGTCAGTCCCCCTATAAACACAACCCACAATATAGCTGCAGCATATTGTGGCCGCAATTGATCCTTAGCATCGAAACCAGTGTCAACGCCGCCACTACATTAATGCTTCGCCAATCAAGATCTTTGCTATTGATTTACATAACGTATACAACCGAGCTCCTTGAATGCTTCTATGTCAGTAGGAAGCCACATATGGTTCAGTTAGCTGCATCACGTTATTGCCCACATTTGACTGATGGATCTCTGCGGTAAGAAAATTCCCATTAGATATTGTAAGCTGCAGGCAAGGCTGCTGCTGCTTGTTTGGAAGGAGTGATACTCTTCCAGAAGCCTATCCAGCGGGGAAGGAAACTGCCATGAGAGAAGAATGCATGGGACAAGACCCAGTTTCTATGGAAACAAAAGAAATCTAAAAGAGGAGTTGGGAGGGTGGGAAAAGAGGGATAAGAGAGAAAGAAGGAGGAGGATGTATTGGAATATTTTTGGCAATTGATGATCATAAAAGGAGGTGTGTGAAATGCTGCGGTCCCCCGTGGTCGCTGGTTATTTATTCATCAATCACATGCATGGCACAACAGCCCTCGTAGCTGCAGTTCATGGCTCCTTTCAAATCCAAGCAGCATATCAAAGTATTTGCAGAGCCGGTACGGACCTGACCTGCTCCTACTTATGTTCTGAACCATATGTTCTGTTCGTCATTATGCATCTACAGAGGCTATGCTTTGCTGTGTTAAAAGGCAGGGACTCAAATTCCGCCTCTGTTCTCAGCGATCAAGCATCTAAAGGGCACAAATATACAACCAAGAGCGGCCCAAACTGAACCGTCTAAGCTGTCATGCCAGGCTGCATGTAAACAGAGTTTCTTTAAAGCAAAAAAAATAAAAATAAAAAAATAAAAAAAGAGAGAAAGGAAGATGGGTTCCAGGCAACAATGGCAAACGGAACAGCCTCAGTATGAATAATTAAATAGCCTGTGTCGTTGATAACGATGGCGAAACCGCAGCTCATTAACACTGGGAAGTGAGACGAGGGATGACTGGAAAAGTGAAATTGTACTCTCCTTTTCATTGAAAGTGGAAGTTATTTTTGCCCCTGCAGTGTAAACAATAGCTGATACAGTGCAGTGACAGCTGGAAACTGTTGAAGTCACGATTTTCACACATGGTCACGCTCTTAAAAGCATGCACAAGACACCTTCCTTGCACAGAAATGCACTTTCACACAGCTGCATTGATATATAAGGTATCAACAAAGCTTCTAGATTACAGCTTTCTTAGAGGCCCTCCACAGGCCCTGATGCTGCAGCTCATATCCAAAGCAGAAATGAAGAGATTGTGTTCTCATGACTCGCGTCTGCTCTTTCCTCAAACAATTGTTGCATTGCGTCAGAGCCGCCCAGGATGCCCATTGTCTCCAGGCCACTGTGGCGCAGCTGTGGGAGCTTACTATGTCCCCCCCATTGCGGTCCAACAACAAACACCATTATCAACAACAACAACACTGACAGCAGGGGAAAAAGCAAGGAAAACCCATTGGAGAGAGTGGGAATGCATTTGCATACTCTGCAAACCCAGCAGGGACTCCATCTCTAAATGTTAGCATGGGCCTTTGCCAGTTATTGTGTGGGAACAGCTTCCGCACGGTCGTCAACACAAAGGGTCGTTACAGTCAGCTAGCTTGACGCTCACCCACCAGTCACCGTAAACAATTAAATGCAAAGTGGGAAATGGGAAAATAAACAGCAGAAGTAACACTGGGGCACTTTGTTGTGAGTGTCTTCTAAGAAGTGCTTTCATTAAAGTGTGCCTGGAAAATATAATCCACTATAAATAGACTGGTTCCACACAATTGCTACACTTGGGACCATTGATATGCCCATATCAATGCCCAATCCCAGTTCCTCAATATTTTTACCCCTACCTCTCAAAACAGAGTTACAAGAGTTAATGGTTGAAAGCTTCCTCTATGGGACAACCCTTAAAGACCCTGATATGTCATTGCCGTTTCAGTTAGCAGTCACGATGAAAGGTGCCAGACATTTCGGTAGCTATAGGCAGCCTTTTGCGGTTTTTAGGATGCCAGAACTTAAGTTTCAAGCTATCAATCGATCAAACTAGTCATCAAATAAAAAAGAACACTGCTTCATTACCAGGCCACCAGCTCTGCAGGCTAACATCTGCACCACAGACTGTTTGTAAAGATGGACGACACATCTCCATTTATTGCCACTGTACAAAAATGAAGCTACAGTATGGCCGCTGCCATCTTGCGCAGTAGAGATCTTCGCAATTATCAAGTTCCCGCCCATATACTTGTCTGACTAGCACCATTGATTGCGAGCACACTGATTGGCACATAAAGCTGTCAGTCTTGGCTTCAAATGCCCTTTCTATAGCATCAAATAAATACCAAACTTATCAGAAAAATTAACACTTGAACACACATCAGTGTGATAAGAACTACTTAAAATAACAGAAATCCTCTTTGGTAAAAAGTTTGTTTGACCTGCGCTTTGATGCTTTAATTTGGCCCAAGCTTCATGCACTAACATGGAGGGGCGGGGTTTATGACTTATACTGCATTTTAATGTTTGCACTGTTTGCTCTGTTTTCTTATCGTTTCTTGTTTTTATCATTTTATTATTGATGTTGTTCTAACTCTGTACACACCTATGTGCAGCACTTTGGTTTTAAATGTGCTCTAGAAATAAATCCTGACTTGACTTGACTTGCTGAACTTTAGTAACATTTTTGGCATCATATGTCATCAAACAGGGATAATGCAACATGGAAATATGCCAAAACCCAGAACTGCCATGCACAAATTAGAACTCACATTGTAATGTTAGCTAGCTATCAAGTTTCCTACAGAGTTATTGGCATAATCATGATTTCTTTTGTCATGCTTGTTATGAAACAAAAGGACCATAATGCTTTAAAATGACATTAAACTAAGATAACATGGTGGTCATCATAATTTTTAAATATTTATTAATGGAGAAACTACATTTGTGGGTTTCTTTTGTTCCCCCTACAGCCATCTTGCCGATAAGGCAATGTAGCCCTAACCCCTTACCCTACCTCTCCATCCCAACAACAATCAGACCACCCAACCCTAGATGTGAATCTGCTGCTGGGCTTTAGTGAAATTTTAGGTGTCAGATGGGGAGGCATGCAACATGGTAATATGTCAAAAATGTGGAATTGCCATACACAAATCAGCAATAGCAATATAATGTTAAGTAGCCTGCGAGTTAGCCACTAAGACATCAGCATACAAGCGACTTCTTGTTGATGATTCCTTATAACACTTGGTTTGAAGTGTACCTTTGGTAGGCGATGTAGCCCTAAAACTTCGCCCTACTCTTCTATCCCAACAGGAATCGATTCACCCTACCCCTAGACATAAAACAAAAAAGGGTAAGGGCAAAGTGGGCCCATGCTGCCAAAAAGACGATCGTTTCTTATAAAGCTTTACAGAAAGCTTTGCATGAATTGGTCATTTCTGGGTCACAATGCCCAAAATCAATAAGCTTTTTCTATGATGGCTGGCAGTCACATGTCAGAGCAGCACAACATCTTTTAAAAATGTGACCCAGCAGCAAGCCAGCAGTCGCAGTGGCAGCCACCAGCAGTTTGCTACTAGCAGTGTACCCATCCTCGACACAACAGCTATAGTATATGTATCTTAGCGGGTAACACTTAGCAAGCTGCCAGATGATGTGCAGTGACGGCCACCGCAGTACATCGGCCCAGTCTTCCCACCCCCCTCCTCTGCTGTACCACTGCCCCGCTGTTCTGTTCCCACTCTCCTGGCACTCTTCTGACGCTGCCCCGCTGACACACATGTCACCTTTTGTTGTGGATCACAAGTAGCAAAAATTGCCAAAATGGATGTGAAGCATTCTGGGATGAAACCATGTCAGCTTGGTGCCAACTCTTTGGCCTGCATTTATGAGTCATTTCCTGTTGGCTATCAGATGGGTGCACATATCGAGTGAACCCTGCACTGTCCTCTGCAAAGGAAGAAGGGGACTAGTGAATGCGGGAACCCATCAAAGTTTAATATCCTTGACCAGGATCAAACAGACCCTGATATATGGCCTGAGAGTGTGTCATTAACTTGAATGAGCGGAGACGAGAATCATGGGGGCATTTTTACGAGCACATCCGACCCCCTCCTCCTTCCTTTCTGATTTAGAAAGCTGACATGAGTCAGTTGGCTTTGGCAGTCCATTAAAACTGGAGTACCTGCCGCCGGAGCTGAGCTGTGATATCCCTCTCCTTTGGAGAGTTTACAGTTAGCGCCGGATGGGAAATGGCGGTAATTGTCCCCACATTTTGATGCATCTCTGTTGACTGTGAACCGCGTTATTTGCACACAAACATGGGCAAAGTTGGTACATCTGCGCAATGGCATTGCTTATGACATAGGCTGTCACTTTATTCATCTCAAAAAGTTATCTTTTTTTCTCCCACATGCTCATTTATATTCATTTCCTTTTCGGTATTTTCCCCAGATTCAGTTTAATCAAATTCTGCTTCTCATGTGAACATTATTGAAAGCATTTCATTTGCCAATTAGCCAGCTGCTCCCCAGTTAAATAATGAATATGCTAATTCTAAAGCTGGGGGATATGTTGTCTTTTGAGTTACAGCAGCGACAATTATCCAAGTCAGGGATACTCACAGTGGTGTACTGTATGTGTGACTGCAGTGTGTTTGTCATACCCTGTACACATACCCCTACATGTGTGTGTTTATGTGTGTAAATGTGATGCATCGCTGCATGCCTTGGGCCTATGGTTGTCATAGCATATGTGTTTTAATGCGACTTTGACATAAAGTGCTCATGTTCAGGGGGAATGTTAGTTTTAGAGGAATGCTGCCCTCCATGCATATTGATTTGTTTGCCTACCTTTATCTCAGTGGGGCACTGACTGCATGTTCCTGACAGTTCTAATTGAAAGCCATGCAGAGCTGAGCCTATGTATGCAGATACACACCCCGCTATCATCCATCAGCTCAGGGTGGGGGGGGGGGGGGGGGGAGCCGGTGTACTCGCCCATGAGCTCAGTGACAGATTCTTCTTTAATGTGCTTACTGCAATACTCAGTGCCACAGCCGCCTTCAGAGCAATCATTCAGTACACATGTACTGTACCTTCACGTAGCGATCTGTCAGCCTATTAATTATAACTGTCATCTACTTACAGTATGTGACAGCTGAAATGCCCAAGAGCTTCTGCCGTGTCTGTGTGTCTATCCATGCATCCATTCATCCATGATTTATGAACACGGAGTTAATACCAATCAATAGGTTTCATTCATCTGCAACGTTTCCCATTTAACTTTCAAAGTCTCACCGTCTGCTTATTTTCAAAGACTCGGCATCGGATTGAATAATGACTTGACCTTTCGCCACACCACAGGAGAACCCATTAAAGTTTCTAACCGGAGTTAAGGCCTGTAATGATCTCACAAATACCTGATCTACATAAAAGTGGCCTTTGTTTCACTGTAATATAACATGCATACCTTTTGCAGCTTTGTTTGCCTCTAACACCTGATATGTTATGACATTCACCATCGAACGCTGGTACATTAAAGTTCTGTCAGGAGGCTCTTACGTCTGAATGTACTGGTGAGCAATGTAGAGAAAGATCAAACATACGTAGGAAAACCCTTTGAATAAATAAAAACTAATCAATAGATACTCACTATGGGCTTTTTAAAAATGTACTGCAACGTCCCAGAGTGTTCCTATGTTCACTTTGCCGGCACATACTGACCTGATTTACGGTGCTCTTCAAAGTTACTACAGTCACATGGGCATTTTTCATGGTGGTTGTAAATTATCCATTAACATAATGGATCCCTTTATCAGTCCCCGATAAAGGTCTAGAGACTGAAGCTTTTCTTTTTTGTGTGTGTGTTAAATGCTGTGTGCACTGTCTAATCTTTAACCTCTGATGATAGCAATGTCAGTATTTCTGTCCACCACCTAACTGAAAAATATCTCAACAACTGTTGGATTGATTGGAATTTGGTGACATCCATTTCATTGTCATCAGTGCCAGTTACCACATGTTAGCATGCTAGCAAGCTAAACTAAAACCTGCAAAGACGTTCCCATTAGCCTCAGTTATACTTGATCTTTAGTACTAATTAGCAAGTGTCAACATGCTAACAGGCTAAACTGAGACCTGGTAAATATTACCTGCAAAGACATTCCCATTAGCCTCATTGTACTTCATCATTAGTGCAAACTGCCACATTTTTACTCACAAAATATAACAATTAAAATTCAATGCGTTATCATTTATTAAATCATCCAGCATTATGTATGAATCAAAAGCTCCATGTTATAAGTATATTGTGCTGATAATAGGCCTACCTCTCTTGACTGCAGGACTTCGACTCTTGCTGAGTGCTAATAATATTTTCACTTAAGCCAGGGGTGTCCAAACTTTTTTGAATGGGGGCCAGATAAAACACGTGAAAATACCTGGGAGGCCAACTGATTCTCGCATCAAATGGGTTTAAAAAAGTAAGAAATAAAGCAAGACAAATGCAACCATTTTTATCTTTTAATTAACTTTTACTACGTGATGCCTGTCTACAAACTGTATGATAGTCCTATCATTGTGAGGTGAAGGATAAAAATGCGAAGTGATCTTGCTCAAATAACCATTATTGTGTAAAGGGCCACATATGGTATATTTTGAAAGTCAAGCCGAGGTCCGATTAAAATTGGTCTGCCGGCCACAATTGGCCCCCGGGCCAGACTTTGGACATGCCTGACTTTAAGTTACCAAAAGCCCCCAATATCCCCAAATAGAGAAAGGGTGAAAATAAAGCAAGGTAGTTTGACTGGGGCACCAGGCCCTCAAAATCACTAAATCCAACCCTGATATTAATAATGCTTAAACTGAAACTTAAAAGAAGTAGTCTGTAGAAGTCTAAATAAGTCTCCTTCCACCATTTAACATTTGACTGATGGTTAATTCAGGCACTTTTGTTGTTGCTCTGATTGATCGATCAGCTGAGAAAACAGACGTGTGGTGGGCAACGTGAAAAGCGTTGATTACACAAGTCTCTTTAGTGCAAATTAGCAAATGTAAGCAACTTAACAAGGTAAACTGAGACCTGGTCAATATTACCCACTAAGACATTTCCATTTGTCTCAGTTTTAATTTGTCCTTAGTGCTAATTACCATATTATACCATGCTAACAAGCTAAAGTTAAGACCAGCTCAGACCAAAGATTGGCGTTTTCTTTACAAATTCAAGTTAACATGCAGTAAGTTACTGATACACAAGTGGTCATGTTGCAGGTGAAGTATTCTCTTAAAGATCAAAACTGGAAAACTGTCAGCTGATAGTGCCACCTGCAACCCAGCTGGTCAAATCTTCAGTGGCTGGTTTTAGAACGTAAAGCACATCACCTGTTTCAACAGCCAAATCGGCTTGTAGTGAAGTCTGCTGGTCAAGTCAAAATGGCCACAGATAACGTGTTCGCTTGCTGCGGCAGGTGCCCCGTCCCCACTGAGCCCTCTGTTTCCGTCCCCACAGTATGCCGGTGTCGGACGGTGGGTTGCTGCTGGCGTTCGCTGTATGTGCTTATGCCCCCCCACACACACATTCGCATTGACTGATTAATTGGTGCTTGTTATTTATATTATTGTGACGTTTCATTACTACTACAAATGCAACTGTAGCAAGTATCTCACTATCACTATCCTTATTTATATTCAGCCCAAAAATAAACCTGAAAAGCTGGAAATCAGAACAGAAGTACAGAGAGTTGTTGCATAGAGATGATACGCCATCTCATCTAGAACGTTGCAGAATGACACATATGCAAGTAGTTGCCTTTTTCAACTTGTCTCGTTCATGCTATATTCCAATGGAACTCGTGAACATGTGTGGGAATATGTGTACATGAAGTTGTGAACATGGCTCTCTTGGAAAATTTCCACTTACGGGGTTGTGAATACCACAACGGGGGGTGTTCATATAGACTTTTATTGTGAACGCTGTAAACGTGATCCCATTTGAGCGCAGGATGAGACCTGGTAATTATGGCCGAAGACATTCCCTTCAGCCTCCGTTTTACTCCGTTATTAGTGCTAATTAGCAAATGCACATAAGCATTGAATTAGAATTTAGCTTGCAGCATCACTCTGACGCAGTAGTTCCTCACAGAGCCATGAGCATAGTTGCGGTTTTGTTTGATGTTAGCACCTCTGATCATCAGTGTACTGATTTTGTCTTAAAGTTTAAAACAAAAGCAAGAAAAAAGGAACCAGTCATAGATGAGTTCGGTGATGATGAGAACATGTTGCATGAAAGCTTATCATGTTGATCAATAGTTTAAATATTTCAGAATACTTTCCAGGAAGATGTCAGTGCCTTGGCTGATTTTGCCTCCTGATCCAGATGTAGAAATCATGTGTGACGGCGCTGGAGGGGTCAGGAAGAAGAGAGGGAGAGAAAGTTTTGAGTAATATTTATACTGGCGTGGTTTGACTCAATGGTGCCTGTTCCTGGCATCCTAAATCCCTGGTTGGCCCAGGCCATGGTGACAGTTGGTGGCAGCTTCTGTCAGGCGCACCGCATGGACAACCACAAAACTGTCAGAGAGCAGGAGTGAGAGGGGGAGTGAACAACAGACAGACATGATATCCGAAAGGAATCAGTAAAGGTGAACAGGCAATTCATTGCACAATGAAGCAAGAAAAGGGAAAGATGAAAGCCTCTGACTTGAGTAAAATTAAGGGTGATGGTTGGAAAGGGAAGTAGAAATACAAAAGTGTGCTGAAGTGGGAGGAATAGGACAAGCTGAAAAGTGAATAATACAGGTTGAGCCTTTGAAGCGCTGATCTGTAGATCAGAGTAGAGAATGACATTAGCTCAGACTAGGTCTTTTTTTGTCTGCCAGGCTACAATGAAAAAAAGATCCTCATTATCAGCCGTGTTCTTTAAAGACATTTTACTCATTATTCGTGGATTTATGAATGTAGGGCGCAATTATTCAATATTAATTTACTGCACATGTCATGCTATACATTGTATTTCATGGCTGCACTTTCACAGCCATGAAAGTGAGCTGTATGAAATTTAAATGTAATTCAATTCAAATGCATACAGCTGCATGGTCCATTGTGCAAACACATCAAATCCTGCCTCATTCTTGGTGCAGCATTCACTGCCAGTTCAATGTGATTGGGATTTACAGTCCAATCCAATTCATACTTAAATTGAGAGTGTTATCCCATTCAGCAGCAGAATTCAGAAAATGAGTGCGATTCAGTTTACAATGCAGAGAATTCTATTTAGCGGGGAATTCCAGCTTTAACGGTCTGCACCGGTATTGTCATGGGACGCACCCTCGCAATTAGGGAGACTGTTGACCTTAAACCTTTGAATTTCATTGCAGAAAGGCCGGAGGAAGACGTCTATGCCTTGCCCCACTCCCCCCTCGCATAATCCCCAGAGTCTCTTCTCTCAGGCCTGGCAGGAGTCGGTGACCTCTCCTTTGTGACTGAATTAATCCACGGGCCTGAGATAATGGCCATGTCACAGCCACCGGCAGGATGTGGCAGGAGAATAATCAGCCCACCACCGTGCCATTTCAATCCCGGCGGCAATGATCGCTTCGCCACAGAAAGAAAAAAAAAAAAAACATGTTTCTTCGCTCATTTGCCAGCATGCATGAAATGAGAATTAAGATTACAGCGTTTGCAGGCGTAGCAGACAGGCACACCTCAGTGATCAGTTTTGATGCTTCACTCTGGTTTTTGACACAAGATGGTTTTTGTGAGTCTCGAATCTGGACTGAGAAATGTTAGGCTTCTTTTCTACTGGACAAAACCCATTAACATCTGGCTTTTTTCTTTAGTAGGAAAAGTTACAATTGGTTTTCATTTCCGAGACAGCTGACTCAGCAGGAGATTGGCTCTGACTGGCAGCGATGGAAATATGTCACCTGGGTGGATGTGCAAATTTTCATTTCTGGTGGCATGCCAATGACTCACCTTCATGAACTCTGTCTGTCTCTATCAAAGTAGTGTTCCAGCATCATTCCGTAGCAGTCGGCACCAGATTTGAAAGAGAGACTGAATGTTACAGTTTTAAAAAAACATAACCAATGTAACATGCTGCTTTCTACTGTTTATTTACCCTATTTTCTGGCGCGTTTTTTGATATTGAATGTGACACACTAGTAAAAAAAAAAATCATGGCTATTATTAAATTTGAAATACTTTCGCTTTGATAATTTAAAGTTAAAAGTTAAGACAAAATCCTGAAGTTTAAAAAAGTCTCTCATGCATGAAAAATGTATTTATTCATCTAGTTATTTATTTTTCAGGATCAGGTCACTGCAAACTGTTAGTTTTTGCTGACACTTTAAATTTGAATTGATTTTAAAGAAGCTTATTTATTTTAAGTTTAGATTAGATTGTGTCTCGTGATGGAAGCATTTGTGGCACATAATGTGTTCAAGAAGGGTCAGAAAACTGAAAACCTGACAATAATTTTTGCTTTCGTTTTATACAGTTTCTGGCTATAAAAAAAAAAAAAAGGTGTACATTTGAAAATGTTCATGCCTCGGTTTTGGTGATAGCCATTGGTGAAGGCAATATGTTGTCAGGTTTTCCATCCATCCCATTAATGTGAACACAGTTTCTTAATAACACCTTACGGTAATTTCTTAAAACTTGGCACCAATGTTCACTTTGACTCAACGATGGCTGATTAGATTTTGGTGGTTGAAAGTCAAAGGTCAAAGTCACTATAACCTGATTCATCTCATTATCATGAATGCAACGTCTCAAGAAGGCCGTGAGGGAGTTTCCTCAAATTTGGCACGAACATCCACTTGGACTCAGCAATGAACTGATTAGGTTTTGATTGTCAACGTCAAAAGTCAAGGTCACTGTGACTTATTTAGTCTCATTCGTGTGAATGCGGTATCTCAAGAAGGCCTTGGGGGAGTTTCCTCACATTTGGCACAAACGTCCACTTAGACTTAGCGATGAACCGATTAAATTTTGATTGTCATAGTCAAAAGTCAAAGTCACTGTGACCTCACAAAACATGTTTTTGGACATAATACGTACTCAAATGTCTAACACAAAAAAATGATGAAATGGTGACATTTTATATCCAAAAGCTCAAAAGTCAACTTCACTGTGACCATAATGTTCTTTTCTGGCCATTATTCAATGTCATAACTCAGGAACAGAGGGGGAGACATTTGGTCAGATACTGACCAACAGTAGTTAAAGAACACATGCCTTTCAAATTAACTTGCGTGTTTTGGGGTTCTAAAGGTATTTGAAATAAAATTAAAATGGAACTATTCAAAGTTGAATAGCCAAATCAGAAAACTTTAATTGCTCCCCAGTGCCTAAAAAGGTATTTGAAGTGCCTTGTTTTGTACCACCCCTCTCTTCTCATGAATAACAAACAGTCCCTTACACATATCATATAAAATATTGTATCTGTAATGTATGTAGTTGTAGTTGAAAATACTGCTTTCTTACGTTTGCAAGTTTTTTTCCTAGTCGAATGTAACAACAGGCAAATTGTTTTTTTGAGAATGTACAATTGTACTTTGGGGGCGGTCTGACTGGCAGAATTGCATATTGTCAAAGTGAGTGTGACTAGCCGGCTGAGACCAAATAACAGTCTGTTCAAAGAACAGGGAGTCGCTCCCAGCTGGGGATGAAACACAATGGTGTATATCTTGTGCTGGGAGACAGCAGAATTGTAAATCTTTACTTTGTGTTGAGGAGCTGCTGTTTGAGCAGTGCGAACATTTCAGTCTGAACTGCAGAAACAAAAAAAAAGTTTTCATGTTAGTGCGAGAGGGGAAATGCAGTGACAAGAGCTCTTATGAAACATCACGCTCCAGTCATCTGCTCCTAACCCTTTGTCCTGTTAAAATGAGTCTGAACCCAGCACTCTTCCTCAGTGGGAACCTTAGGTCATCAGTGCAGATGAACTCTTTGGGGAGGAAAGGAAACTGTACTTTGTATCAAAAGCTGAGGCCCCTTTGTCACGAAAGTGCAACCAAGTTCTTTAAAGGAGCAGAGTGTAAGATTTGGGGGAAGCTTGTAGTGAGGATTGCATATTTTCAACCAGCTGAAACCTCTCCTGGTTAGAATTTCTTCAATGTTCTTCTTTTAGGAGGTTTGTACCGGAAGCTGAATTACAGCTCTCTTTCTCTCTAAAGCAAAAAGACCAAGTGATTATAATCACTAAAAACATTGACTAAAGCAGTTTCACATTACAAATCAATGTTTTTCCATCACTGTTTGGCATGTCAGAGACCAGTGGCTAGCCCACCACTTTCTGATGGGTGCTCACCTTTTTTCTTTGATTACTTAAGATCCAAATGCTAAGAAGGTTTTTACTGTGAGCCGAATTATTTGCAGAGGCCGCCTTCTCTCCAAAACAAATGAACCTGCTGATTTAAACTAATAAAAACACTGAAAAAAAGCAGTTTCAGGTTACAAATCAGTGTTTCTCTAATGCTGTTTGGCGTGCCGGAGATGGCAAATGGCCTAGCACCCACTAATGTGCGTTCACCTTTTTTCTCTGTTAAATTAAGATCCAGATATTCGGGAAATTTTTACCAGGAACTGAACTATCCACAGAGGTCTCTCCCTCCTCAAAACAAGGATGATTTAAACTGGTAAAAACACTGAATTTAGCAGTTTTGCGTTAAGAAATAAAACAAATTCCAAAGCTGCTCATCACAGATTGGCTTTTAACTATGTGAATGTCCGTATCTAGAGCAAGGTAATAATGATCCTTCCACAGGTTCACCTACAGAAACCTTGTTATGACTTTAACTTTCTCTAGATAGTCAAGTTTGATCATCTTCTCCGCTGGCCAATCTGAGGACCTCACTAAACCATCCAGTCAGTAGTAGCGACAGGCAGTGTGTACAAAGGGCAGGGAATTACTCAGTGTGAGCTTATGACCTGTGCATACTGGGAATTCCTTGTTCATGGGATATTATCGCAATCCCCAATCCCCATCACAAGTGGGGTTCAGCAGATTACCCACACCTCTTGGTGAAGGGTAAGTTTGTCCGTCCTGGGCTACTGTAAAAACATGGCGGTACAACATGGCGATTTCCATAAACAAGGACCCACTCCCTATGTAGATGCAAAATTGCTTATTCTAACAAAAACCCAGTGATTGTTATTTTCAGGTCATTTTACACCAAAGAAAACATAGGCGTTATATCATAATCCATTTTCTGCCATTATATCTTCTTAAAGCCTATACACTGAACCTTTAATTAAGCCACAAACAGTGAGTTCATTAAAGCCAGGAAATGCTGTAACTTTGCCCTTCTTTAACATATGTGTGAAAATGCACTGTGGCTATGAAGTCGACACTCATTATGCATGTGTTAACGTGTCTTATTTCTAAATCACAAAGCTACTTAACATGTCCCGTGTGAATTTTCAGACATGCAATAATGAGCAGTTTTGCAGTAACCTCTGTATTATTTTCTACCCAGTCACCTCATGCGTGCCCTTTCTGTACCACACACTGCTCTGCTGCAATGACAAGCGAACACTAGTTAATCAGAATCATAATTATTGTGGTTTGTTTGCTCTAAAAATGCACAGAAACAGCTGGCGGAGGAGAACACCTGAACAAAGAAATGGATTACTACTATTTTTATTTGCCCCTGCCTCCTTCTTGGAGTGGGGAGAGTGAGGAGAATAGTGGGAGAGTGGCGTCAACGGCTTCATGTTTAAGTAAATCTGACGGAGGGAAAAAAACGCCTACGCACCTTCACTGGAAGGCTCTTCCTGCTGACAGTAGCCCACAATAATTCTTGGTGTTTGAGGCTGCTGTGCCTCGTCATGACACTCATCCTCTATTTGCATTTTGCTTATTTTGATTGTATGGCCTGAAACTGCCATTTATCCTCAACAATGGCCAAATAAGACACATTGAGTATACAGGATTTGATACAATAAGCTCCTTTTCATATAGAAAGAATGATTATTCATGTTGTCTTTTTATAAACTGTAAACACTGCATTGCTCATCAGTCTGCTTCATACAAATGCTGGACCTTCAGTCTCCCGCAACCTACGAGACTTCCCTCAGCAGTAGCCTGGAAATCAGAAACTGCCTCCAAGGCCTTTAGGTTTTATTACTGAATCACTCTTCGCCAAACTAAATCGAGTCACCTCCTCCCACAGAAGCAGAAAAGCCTCCCATCACTTGTGGGTTGGCCCGATCTCAGTGTGCTTATAGAGGGCTGGTGAAATATTCAGCTCAGCCCATTGACAAGATCAATATGTTTGTTTGAATGGCAGAAAATTTTGAATTTTCACCAGGATCATCATAAGCAAAGCTTTTGCCTGCCTCTGCTTGAGTCCATTCTCTTGACAAAGAAAAAACTCCATTAGACTGATTTCAGTGTGACTGATACATTTCCAGACAGTTTGGAGAAATTGTGAGACACAGCTGCAGCTGAGAATCTGTGGCAGCATTAAAGGAGCAGGGTGTAATATTCAGGGGGATTTAGTGGCATCTAGTGGTGAGATTTCAGATCTCAACCAGCAGTTCTCCTGATTAGAATTCTTTCAATGTTTGTCGTTCAGGAAGTTTTTACCGGGAGCCAAATTTACCCTTTCCTAAGTAACATCGGGCTGGCTCAGACCAGGCTCCGACAACAACGTAACTGATTTCTTTCATTTTCAGGCTGGTTTTGTGGATTTGGAGCTAAATGTTGTGCCTGGGGCACGTCGTGTATTAACGATAGACTACTCGTTACCTGGAGAGGTTGGAAAAAGATATACATTTCTTCCCTGTTCCAAAACCAAAATCAATTCCAAAACCAAAATCAAACCCTGAAAAGTGTAGGGTTAGCTAGCTAGCTACTGAAGATATAGTCTGGCTCACCAGATCTTTCTCAAGAAAAGAAAGGTCTGGCTGGGCCGACTCTCACTTTAGGATTGGAGAAAAAAACGCCCCAGCTGCTGGTATTTCTTTCAACCAATCACAATCGTTCTGGGCGGTGCCACAGCAACGGTGCGCTTGCAAAAATATTGCTGGGTGGAAACAGGTTTTGGTGTAACACGCCCACAAAAATATCGCCTACAGGACGCGAACCATGGCAGAAAAATGGCTACATCCCCGCAAGATCAAACACCGCAAAAGTTAGTAAAGGACGTGTTGAAAACAATTGAAAACTGCTACACAACCGGAGGTGGTAGGGCGGGACTTCAGCGGGTGGCTCGTTCCGCCCAATGAGAGGCTGATCTCTGCAGCAAACTTCCGCCCACTCAGACTACTGAAGATATAGCCTACTGAATGTATGCACATGCTGCTTTTGTTTTTTAATGATTATAACAGTTAAAAAAAGACCGACCCTGCTGTACAGGAACCAGTGAAGGGAAGCAGGGAAACTTTGCTGATATTCAACCAGCTCTGTGTCATCACATTGTGCAAAGATGAACATTATTTTACTTCCCCTGGAGATCCCTACCCATCCGGCAGCGGAGGTCTGGGTACTGACAGTGGCTCGGGGGTGAAGCCAAACACCATTCATCTGCACACACTGTGATGCCACACAGCTGGTTCAATATCAGCAAAGTTTCCCTTTATATTCATTGTCTTGTGTGGCGATCAGCAGTGATGTGGTGGTTCACTTTTACACTGTGATCTGTAGCCTATAGTTCGGATTTAGCTTCTAACTATCTTTGTCTTTTTAACCTGTTGTTGCTGCTGAGTCAGTTTGACATCCTGGATATATCCTTCAAACACAGACTGTAGACCTCCTGTTTCATTTTTCTAAAGATATGATAATATTTCTTCAGGGAGTGCAGTTAGTTACAGTGTGGGCTTCATGCTTCCTTCAACAGTTTGTCAGACCATTACAAAGGGGCGGGGCTTAGCAAAAGGTTGGTTATCTGCAGAAGTCTCTTTCTCTCCAAAACAAACAAACTCTTTCACATTAAAAAAAAAGCATTTTTCCAATGCTCCTGTTGCGGAGGGGCTGCTTACTGTAGTGGCTAATGAGAAAACACCACTGGCCCTATCTAGAGCCAGTGATTGCCAACAT
Source organism: Epinephelus moara (assembly GCF_006386435.1). Classification (NCBI taxonomy): domain Eukaryota; kingdom Metazoa; phylum Chordata; class Actinopteri; order Perciformes; family Serranidae; genus Epinephelus; species Epinephelus moara. The sequence goes on from NC_065520.1 coordinate 1,023,216, forward strand.
TGGTATGTGCTGGCCATGTGGGTAGTAAATAGGTTGAAAAATGGGCCCTATATTGGATCGTCCATGGGTTCCATGTTGCGCCACACACACGTATACAATTGGAATGGGACCAATATGGAACACATGAACAATCCCATATAGGGCCCATTTTCAGCCCATTTACTACCCACATGGGCCCCTCATACAAATGTTGGCTGGGTTAGCAACATAGTGGACTCCGTGGACGGGGACCCATTTCCTTTGTAGATAAAATGGCTCAATCTAAGGTAACAAAAAGATGCCGATTCTTACTTTCAGGCGATTATACAATAAAGAAAACACAGTGATGATATCATATTCCATTTGTGCCAGTACATTCCCCTAAATCCAGTACACTAGACCTTTAAAACCAGCTCCCAGCTGCTGCTAGTAACATTAACATCAATGACATGTCTGTCAAAGATGCTGCAGTAATAGTGAAGTCTGATTAGCCTCTGATGCCACATATGCCGATGACATTGACCTATCATCTTAAAACGTCCTTTTTCTGTCGACCTCCATGACACTGTTTTGAAATTAAAGTCCACAGTGAAGCATCGCTGAGCGACACTAAAGTGGCAGGGGCGGCCTCTCATTAATATATATATATTAGATTAGCTTGTCTGTATTCAGAAAAATGGCCGCTCATTTTAATTGGCTTTATTACCATAATTATTTGACGGGAACCTTTTCGTCTTGATGGATGACCTTATTAATACGTAGAAGGAAACTGCCACAATCCTCGGCAACGGAGCAGCTCAGGCCACTCATTAACACTGTCAGCACTCCTCCGCTTCTTCTATTCTATTCATGTTACAAGCATACACCTGATCAACACATCATTAGCATTCGAGGCTGACATAAAGACTGCTGAGGTGATGGATAGACGCTTTGGTTTTGATTGCCTGAGCATAGTATAGATCTGCATCGGTATACATGTAGTATTTGAAGATAAATGTGGGATAACTGTGACTTAAGCTGATAGAATCACTTTTATTACTGTAAGAAGGCTGTGTGGGAAATAATTGAAGTCAAATCTTCTCGTCTGAGTGACATACCTGGATTTATTGTAGCCTTCTCTCAGCTGCTTGCTGATGTACAGAAAACCACACTTGCTGATGTTGCCATATGCAGAAACAGGTTGCAGCCCGAGGACAGAGGGAGAGAGGAGGCATAAAAGCAAAGAAATCCAGACACAGAAATTGTAGGGTGAAAGAGATAAGAGGGAAATAAAGACTAATAGATTAGACACAGGACTCAGAAGTGCAGAGAGAAAAAGAAAGAATAGAAAAATAGCAAAGAAATGGTCAAAGCTTGTGTTTTATTTCCGTCGGAGCATCAGTCTTTTTTGGAAAAAGGAATGGGGATGAGGGCGTTATCTTGCACCTATGTTTACCGGCCCCATTCTTCTTATGTTTCCATAAATATGAACACAATACCCGAGCAAATGGGATTTACTCTATCACAGTGGGATGCTCCAGTTTGTGTGCAATCTGGGATAGAAATCATCTCAGTGATGGAGGACAAAGACGACGGGGGTTATGAGACAATACCCAGGTCATGCTGGAGTCTATGTTTGTCTGAGTGCAACTGTATGATGTATATGAATATTTTTATGGTTCCTTTTCTTACATATTACACTCTAAACACTTGCATGTGCCTGTGTGTGAGCTCATTGTATGCATTGAGGTGTCATTTTGCAAATTGCTTCACAACACTTTCCAGCACCTTTGACATCTAGAAGCTCTGATTGCAAGGTAGCAATTGAAAAGCAGAATTGGAGCCCTGGCCGTTAACCCCCCTCCTTTATTTCTATCATGGCTGATGATTGCATTGCCACTTGGAGCTCAGCTTTTTCCCTTCTGGCAACTCATCTGCCCTCTGACACAGCCTCAATTGTCTGACTGGCTTTCAACAGGTTTAGTCTTTGATTTGTTGACAGAACGGTCCTTTAGGAATATTACTCTCATTGTCCTACAGCTGCTCCGATTGATTGTCAAACAACTGAATACCTTCTCATGCTTTGCATTTTACCTGAGATATGATATGATATGATAAGTGATATAATTTGTCAGAATTGCCCACCAAATACACAACAAGCTTTCTGTTTGCCTCATGTTTTTCTTTGAATAAAAGACTGCAAGAGGGCTTAAAGATTTCTTAACAAGCTCGTCAAATTGCAAACATGTTGGAACTACAACAACTTCAGCGGTGATCCCCATAGTTAACCTAAAACAACTACTGTATTGGGAGTCCTTTGAGCTCCAATACATGTCTATAAAGAACCCCAAGATCCCTTTACTTGAACAACTTCATATGTAAGAAAGTAGAGAATGCTCTTTTTTTTAGAAGAAATAGGGGATCTATAGGGGAAGATTGCAGCTGAGATGCAGTTCAGCATAGTGTGGCAAGTGTCTTGTCATAAATCTATAATAAACAGTGTTTATTTCAGTGATGATTCAAACTTTGAAAGCCTAGAGTGTATAATGGCTTAAAACATATTGTTGGAAGTATACAATGGCCATTCCCATGCTCAATTATGTCTTTGAAGCCACAATTCTTGGGTTGATACCATTTGTTTCACAGATCTGATGCTAAATGAAACACTTTTTTACCACCTAAGAATTGATAAAAATGATTAAAAACCCCTCCACAATACCACATTAAGACCCAAAGACAGTGGGGAAAATCACGGAAAAATCCTTGTTGTGATTTGGTATCAGAAACTGTTGACATTTGGAGATGAAAGCCATCCATCCTCTGAATGCTCAAGGTCTCTCGTTTGTGGTTGGAAAGTTTCATGAGGCTGTGATTATCTTAGTGGTCAGTATAGGTAATTTTATATAGTGATGTTTGTTTCAACAACCCAGTCTCACTCCAAAGTCGTCGAAATCCAGTGCTTGGTTGGTGACTTCTGGTGTCAGACACCAACCAAAAAACCTTTCACGTCAGCATGAGACATGGCCAGTCGCCATTACCACAGACCGACCAAATGCTTTCATTGCATAAACCCAATCAAAAAAGATTAATTAATGTTGTTGTACTGTATCAACTTAGTGCACTTATTTTGATAGAGACTGTATGCAAACCGTACATTTCCTGTGAAAGCAGAAGTGTATTTTGAAAAACAGTCAATGCATGTAACAGGCAGAACTTGACACACCATCCCTGAACATCAACAATCAACCCACCCAAGGGACCTTGCACCTGGTATTTTGACATGGAAAGTTCATGACCAAACGTCGATATGTGATGAGGTCTGAGTGAGAATGTGTTGGTTTCAAAGAAATGGTCTCAATTAAATAGCTGCTGTAGGGGCTAACATCATCACACATGAATAAAATTGGGCTCATTAAACCACAAGTCTCAGCTTCCCAGTCATACCCAGTTTATGCAGTTGCAAGACTGTTCACAGATGCCAGTATGCAGAAATATTCAAACAAAATTATACTGCTTGCTAAAAACGGCATGTTTTTTGCTTCAAACTGCATGGGAACTAGTATCAAGTCAGCATATCTGTAAAGGGGGACTGGTGGGTACCACTAGAACCCATTTCCATTCAGATATCTTGAGGTGGGAGGTCAAGGGACCCCTTTGAAAATAGCCATGACAGTTTTCCCCTTGCCAAAATTTAACTTTGGAACATTAATAAAACCCTGCTTCCAGAAAAGTAAGCTTGGCATGGTTTGTAATTTTGGTCTTTCCTATGATACCATTATCATCACTTTGAAAGACAGTAGTGTCGGCTGGGAGTGCTGGCATTCGCACAAAGTAGAAAGGCTTACTGCTTTAGAGTTAGGGTTAGAGTTAGTTGGTTGCTTCTACATTTCAGAAAGACCAAGGATCCCCAATTTTTGCCCATCACTGATCGAAGGTCATTATCTAGCCATTTTAACCTCTTTTTAGTGTAATATTTATCAAAAATATCACCAAAATATCATCATTTTAACAATATTAATACAAATACAACTTAGACATGCGCCTTCATTGTACCTTTAACTCTCTGCAGTACATCAAGATTAAAAGGTGTTTCAACTATAAATATCAACCGTAAATTTTTTTGTTTCAAATTCAATGGCGATAAATGACGAGCTGTATTTAGAGGTTTTGATCACAGAAGCTGACAACAGAGAGTTGAAGGCACCTCTGATTGCAAAGACTGCCGTTGCCAGTAATGAAAGGTTTGGTCTTAAACATGTATTGGTCCACAGAAACAAGTAGCACAACAGATTCAGTGAGTCATGCAACATGCAACAGGTAGTGTAACTAACCATTTCACACACATTTCAGACACATCTGAGGGGACTTTGATGAACTTCGGTGCAGTCGTATTTTGAAATGAACTTCTCCCTCAGGCTCATTTCATTAATTTACTGAGTGGCCCAAGGGCTGCGTGCATAATTTCTCCAATCGGCTGATATGATGAGCCACAAATGCCAAAATGTAAAAAGTACGAATCAAACCTGCAGATTTATAACAAAGCCTGCAAAGTTTGCATATTGAGTACCCTGTATCACCACTGGCCTTGTTAATGTTTTTTTTTCTATCTGCAAAGAGAAAGAGAGCATAACATTATCATTTAGCCACCTGCTAGATAAGATCAAGTTGCATTTTCTTTTTCATTAGCAAAAATATTTCACAGCTGTCTGCAAAGTAACATCTGGGTATTTGCATGTTGCTGCGCATGTGTGCGTGCATGACTGGAGTTTTATGGTTTTGGAATATACATAGAGAGAGAGGTCCATCACGGCCACAGGAGCCTGAGGCATAAGAGGCTTAAGGAAGGAGACATAAATCGCAAAGCAGTTGGTGAGCGAAAAGCAGAGATAGAGGGAAGGTGTGCGGGAGAGAGGGAAGATAATAGGTAGCTGTGGGTTGTGCCTGAGACTCTACACGTGGCCTGATACTGTATGTCGGCACGATTGGATATGGTTGGCTGAGTAAAACCAGCGCTCTCCTCTCCTCTTCCCTCCTCTCCTCTCCTCTCCAGACTGAAAACAGGCTTGTTATGCTGCCAGACAGATATATAGGGCTGGGGACACAGGGAGCCAGATTGGCAAACACGCAGGTATGCTTCGACGAACCATAGGAGAAGTTGGCAATAACTAATTCACAGGAGCTTTCTTGACTATGCAGAATCAAACATCCTGATACTGTAATATCAAGCAACAACTCTGTACTTGCACTCACAGCTTTCTGCCTGCACCGGAGGAAATGAACGTGAAAAGAATTTTGAAACATTGTCTGTTGCTATGAAACATAATTCACTCCTAACTTTCCCCAAATATTATTTCGTTTCTTGCCTCATAGGGTCGTTGCATCTCTTTCTCTTTCTGGTTTACATCAGGATGGAATAAACTCAATTTCCCAGCATTCAGTACACCCCATAAATGCCCAAAGGTAGAACTGCAACTATTAATCAATTAGTTGTTAATTATTGAATTAATTGCCAATTTGATCATTGATTAATTGGATTGAGTAATTTTTGTGGAAAAATAAACTCATAGTCTCTGATTCCAGGGGCCGGTTGCACAACACACCTTAGGGTAAGATTTTCCTCAAAGCCCAGGGGCTGTATTCACAAACATTCTGAGAATACTCTCAGAGAGCTCCTAACTTAGCCTAAACATTTTTTTTAGTAAGGAGTCCAAACTTAGTCTCTGTTTCTTCTTTGCTCAGAGTTGCTCCGAGAACTTCCCTAAATCATTCCTTTTACCTTGGTGAGGAGGTGCGGTTGACCCTGTTGCTAGGTATGATGTATTCTTTTAACAGATGTGATTGGTTGTCACAGATATGCCCTTTTGTGAGCCTGCAAGGTGTGGACACCCAGTGGAAATGAAGTGAAAGTGTTGTCATTGTTAGTGTGATCTCTGCTGTGGGAAGGTTGAGAGAGACCCAAGCCATCACTGCTGCACTGTTGCATTTTCCAGTTCTTTTAAATATCTTACTATTGTAATAATTTTATTTCTGGCATTATTGCGTTGGGCTGGAAATTGGTGCGTATCCCTAATGACATCAACCACACATATTATTCCTGTACAATTTAATTTGTAGCATTTCATTTGCTCACTGTCATCCAGCATTTGGAGAATATTTCTCTGACTTTTTTATGTTTCCACCATTTTCTCCTCTCCTTAAGAAACTCCCTCTTTTGACCTAGTCTTACCTTTAAGGGAAAATTCTAAGAAAATGTCACAATTCTAAGAATTTTCTCAGAATTTCATCACTAGGAATAACTCTTAGTACTAGGAAGGTGTGTGAATACGGCCCCTGGTTAAGGTTGCACAAAACACCCTTAAGGCTCCTCCTTAAGGTTTTCTTAAAATGTTCACTTAAGTATTTATGGTTTTCTCCTTGTCTTGGTCTCATACTTAAGGAATCCCTGGACTGTTGCACAAAAAGACCTTTGCAACCAAAGCAAGGTAAAAAATATAATAAACTTAAGGGACATCTGACTCTGTCTTAACTGCAACATGATCAAGTCCATGATGATAAATGAAAAAAAAAAAACACTCCCCAAGAAGAGCATTCTGCGACCAGGAGATCTCAGTGGATACACTTTTGATCATTCACTTTAAATTTGACTGAATTTGTTTTCGTTGCAATTTCTTCTTACAATCTATGGTTGTATTCCCCCAGAAGTATAACCCTTTCCTCCTCTGACCAATATGGTTTTCTTGTCTTCTTTTCTTTTGCCATTTTTTCACTATCTAACTAAAAGCTAGCTTTGTGAGACAGTAACAGGCATCACAAGTGTGAGTCCAAGCAAACAAACAGTCTTTATGGCAACTTTTACAGCTGTAAAAGGAAAGAATGTGACATCTGTTGTACACATTGTGAGGCCTAAATAAATTCAAATGATGTCATTTGACATAACTATCATAACCAATAGAAATAATGACAACTACAAAAATAAACCTTCAATAAAGTGGTATTTTCCTTTAATAAAGAAATCCCTGACATGCAGTATCCCTCAGTGACTCGTGCCACTGCTCACCTGAGAGACTTTGCAGCTTTAAAGAATGCTGACTGTTTCGTGTTTTTGAAGCTAATTTCTTACTGGAAGTAGTTTTTTTTCTGCCATCGCTAACACCTTTGAAGAAATGCATAAGACACACAGGTTTGGGTGAATACAAAACACAGTAATTAGTATTTTATCTTCTTCCTTCGTTTGCTCTCACTCGACCCACTCTTTTACTTCTTGTCTTTGTCTCACTCTCTCTCTGTCTCCGTGGTTCAAGGGAAGAATTCCCTTCAACTCCTCCACAAAATCACAGACAATTAAAGCAGAGCATTTTTTGCCTAAGGGCCTATCTGCTCTGTGTGCTTAATACATTTACACACACACACATACACAGCCTCCCACCCACCCACAGCAAGAAAGAAACACAGTACACATACACCCCCACACACTCAAACATGTACAAACACACAAAGGCACGTTCTCTGCGCTGCATTTTATTTGGCTATGGCTTTAATGGGGCTTTTTATGGAGGACAGGATTACAAAATCACGCCACTTTCTCCTTGCCAGCTGATTGGACACTCTCCCCTCTGTCATTCAAACACTGGATTTAGCCTGCTGCTAAATGCAACGGTACGTTTAGCTCGCTTTAGTCCGCTCCAGATTTAGTCACACTGACTTAGCTGCTGGCAAGTTTGGCACGACATTGTGCTAGGGCCAGATGTCGCTGAATCATGTCAGCGGGCCAGCTCAGTCAGCACCTCCTCTGCTATTGACCTCAATGACCTCTATTTGAGGTCACTGGCGTTGTTACAAGACATTTCAAACTGGTGACTTTTACAGAATGGAAGCAGCGTGTGGCAACTTTTAGAGTGTTGTAAAATTTGAACTTCAAATCCAAAAGTGATGTGACTTAATGTCAGGAAATTGCACAGTGTATGCCTTTCTTTTTGCAAGACTGCACAGTCAGTGATGTGGAATAACAAGACTCAAAGCACAGGATTTGACATTTGAGACTTTACTGGCGAGAAAGCCAAAGAATTGGCACATCATGACGGGGGCGGACTGGGGCAAAAAAGAGGCCCAGGAATTTAGTACCTGACTGGCCCAATCAGGGGCCGGGGCGGCGAGTGATGGCGGCAAATGCTGGCGGCAGATGATGGCGGCGGATGATGGCTGTGGATGATGGCGGTGGATGATGGCGGTGGATGATGGCGGTGGATGATGGCGGCAGATGATGGCGGCGGATGATGGCGGCGGATGATGGCTGTGGATGATGGCGGTGGATGATGGCGGCGGATGATGGCTGTGGATGATGGCGGTGGATGATGGCAGTGGATGATGGTGGTGGATGATGGCGGGGGATGATGGCGGGGGATGATGGCGGTGGATGATGGCAGTGGATGATGGCAGTGGATGCTGGTGGTGGAACAAATATGTTCACATATATGTGGGAGACAAAAAAATATACATGTAAACATTATTGAAGGGATAATGACACATCATTTAACCTGAGGCCTTGATTAGAACAAATATGTACTATTTTTAATGTTAGTTAAAATAGTTAGTCTGCAATAGTCGCTTAATAGTGTGAAGACTGGTGAACATGTAAGTCACACCAATAATGATCATAACATAATAATAAATATATATCATATCACCTATGGTGCCTCAGATAAGCACAATAACATGTTCTTAAGTACATACTGAATAAGTACAGCTTAAGTTTTATAAACTGCAAATAATACACTTTAAGAACAACACATTAATGCACATTTCCCCTTCACAGTGCATGTAGACTGTCTCAATTTCTATATTATCCAACAATACCCACACAAAAAGAATAAAACTGACATTCATTTTAATGTTGATGAATTAGCAAAGTAGTATACAGCAGAGCAGCATTTAGCTCACCAGCTTAAGGGAAATACACAAGAGATAATGTTAGATCAGATGTTCAGCTATTTTATTAGTTACTTAGCCATGCTGATGTTGGCTAATGCCACTGAGCGCTGTCTGGCTCTAGTAACGTTACACAATAATGACGTTTTGACAGCCAAACTAGCCTACATGCGTTGTGCTAAAAGTTAACAAGCTAGCCAAATAATGTTATCACATTAGCTTACAGCCGCCTCACCTGACTAGCAACCCCCCTCCCGGTCACGTTGTCCTCGTCCTGCAGATGGCGATGCGAGAGCTGCAGGTGCTGCTGTGGATGCTGAAGGTCCTGCTTGAGATGCAGCAGCAGAAAATAAATGTGTCAACTTTTGACACTTGGCAGCATCTGCCTGTAGTGCCTGCCTTTTTTTGTCTCTCAACTTCTCCGCTCCTACTTTCCGTTTCTTCTCCATTTTTGCATGTGTGTATGATTGATTGACAGATGCAGAGGGAGGAGGGACCAAGGCCCTCAGCCGAGGACCGAGGTGAAAGGGGTGTGACACACCCATGTGGGCCAATGTTGATTATCCAGACACTAGAGAAACTGTTAACATTGGTTATCATATTAAAGGCCAGCCCAACTGCACCGAAAGTCTTTTTTTTTTTTTTCTTCTCAGTCCGGCCGTACTGGCCCACTGACACAGCGGCCCACTGGGAAAACTCCCGGTACTCCTGATGGCCAGTCCGCCTCTGCATCATGACAATTTATAGTGTTTGACAAACAAGCACTGTAGGAACTGTCGGTAATTCCCGTCATCTAAGCTGCTGTTTCCTGTTATTCAAATAACCAGTTCTGGAAACAATCTCCGCACCTAACCAATTTGATTAGAGAAATGTCAGGTCATCTAGCTAAAGTTATGTCAGGTCATCTACATATATTACGCCCTCTGGGGGTCATCAGACCCCAACCAATCAGGTATATCAGACATTATTACAGTATATTAGAGTTGTGTGTCTGGCCACCTGGTGAACGTGAGTTCTGTATTCTTGTAGCTCTGTTTGGCTTTGCTATGTTGACAAAGTTGCTATGTTTGCTGGTCTGGTGAAGAGTTTAAGCTGGGCTGGTTGATTTAAGTTGCTATTTGAGCAACTGAAAGTCCATGTCCTCGGATGGTTTGTCATTTTCTTGCTTTGGCTTTGGTTCTCTTGTGGATATGACGTCATGTAGACTATCACAATAACAGCAGCAACTTCTTTCCACCTCTATATTTGCATTATGGGTGCATTTAGGAATACTCACTCCAAGTGCACCCTGGCACAAACTGGACCATCCATAAATTCAGACTGCTGTTGGAATATCCAGAGCACCACACTCTTTCTTGGGAGACAGAGCAGCAGAGCACCAAACAGACTGAATGTGTGATAAACTTAACCTTTGCCAATGCGCCCAATATCCATTCAGGCAATAAAAAAACAATTTAAAAAATACTGTGATACAGTGCTGTATGTAACGGAAGAGAAAGAGTTGATTTTTGAGTCTTATTCCCAGGTGGTCAAATACAGATTCTGTGGGTTGTTGATTTGTTCCGACTACCAACCCAAAGCATCAGTGATCAACAATCAGTAATCAACTATCTTTCTCAAGAGTTACATACAGGTCCTCTAAGTGAATCGATTTTTATCCCAACCCTAGTAGTCTACGTTCTGTAGTTTTAGCAGAGCATTTGGCAGGAAACAGTTGCCTATTGCTGCTGAAAATGTTGTTAATGAGAGCAGTAAGAGTGAATTAAAACAGTAATGTTGTGGACCTTAAACCAAAACAGTCAGTTACAAGATTTTAACCAGCAACTTTCTGGGTGGAGTCCTGCCTGTTTAACTTTTAGTTGCAATTTCATAATTGATGCTGGAATTATTCAGACCTCAGAGTTGTTAGGCGAGCTGATGAGTCATGTATGGTATCGACGGTCTCAGACACATTACAAATGGCAATCAATGGTTTTGTCCGTTGTCTTATTTTCCTTGTCTCCAACGCTTCTCGGAGGAGCTAATAATTGGGGCTGATAATTGCTACCAGGCTCATAACATATTGACCCGGGCTCTGTAATAGGCAGGTGTAATAAGCAGCTGAAAACATTCCATTTCTGAAAATGGATATAATTAGTATGTCTCTTTGTGTCCCCACAAGGCGAGACAGTGTTGAATAAACAAATTCTCCCGTGTCATATTTCCAATCCAGTCAGCATTCTCATTAAAATGCCGATGTATATTCGCTGTGGGGACTGCTGTGCATTTCAGCTTAAAAATGCCAGCTGAACGGTTATATTTTCCAGGTTGAACTTAATTATATGATTCACAACAATGACTCCGGCAGCACAGAAAAAGGCTCCAGCCCATTTTTCTTTTGCCTGCTGGGTTTTTGTGAGGAACTTATTACGTGATCAATCACATACAGCAAGAACTGACCGGGATCAATTAATAATTGAAAACCGTTAAACTACTTGAAGCACTGATAGGAATCTGCCTTAAGTCAGAGGCAGGCAGTGTGGAAGGGCACCAGGTTAAATAGACATGATTAATCAACCCCAGAGTTGTGTTTGCATTCATCTGAAACACTGCATGTGTGTGTGTGTATGTATGCAGACAGTAGCTGTATATACAGAGTATATAGTGTGTTGTGATAAGTGGCAAAGTTAAAGGAGCTGCATGCAACATTTGGGGCATTAATATAGCAACAAACCACTGTCTGCTATGTAAAGATATAGTGGAGTAAAGACGTCCTGAGAGAGAATGAAGTCAAGCTACTTCTGTGTGTTTTAATCCCAAGCTGCTCTGTTCTTTGTTGTGGTTGATAGTCCAGCCCCGTATGCTTTTTAATGCATGTTAGTCCATGTGTGTATCCAAGTGGCTAGCTAACTGCTGCTGTTCCGCACTGCGCTCATACGGCAGTAAAGTGGGATTTATACTTGTATGAATGCTCTATGCAAAGCCTTCACCGTAGCCTATGCATGTTGCCTATGCCATTGTGAACACTTGTGCAGTGGTGTGTCTGTGTCACTCTGCAGTTACACCTCCAAAACACTAGTCAGCGGCAGGATTTCTGTGAAGTGCTGTAAAGTTTAGTTGATTCAAAGTTGACCCAAAACACACATTAAACATGGCTTAATAGAGACCATTCCAAGCATTGCCACTACGTGTAGTTACATCTCTGGGGATGTGCACGTCAGGCTATGTAAGGCGTCAGTGCAGTAGTAGAAATCCCGCTTTACCACTGATAACCTCATCCCAACTCACAGAGGCAAACAGCATTGTCACGGAAGTGTAACAGCTGAAATACATGGGGCACAGACGCGATGCATCACGTAGGCAGGGTTTTTTACCTGCTTCACAGACTCCATCTTTGTAGCATGTGGTTGGACGCCGGCCTCACTGCATGCTTTTTGAGTTTTGCCAAGGGATAATACAATTGGTTATGCAGGCTTTGGAAGAGTAGGCAAAACTAACTGGTGCTGAATTAATGAACAGGTTCATTTTAACTACAGGATGGATTGATTGATTTAATTGATTTATTTTAATAAGAAATGTAGAAACTGGTTGAAGGGTCCATAAAGGAAAAAAAATACCAACTGCATAAATATAGAGATAAGCAGCCCAGGTGTGTGTGGTCTGATCATTGAAGCAGCTTCAGTTGATTATAATGGACGCGCTTTGCTCTGGGCTTGCTGTGGCACAGGTGTCGGTCGCGCTACGTCAATACCCCATGTATTCCGGCCCAAATGCCTACCCTCCAGTTCCACCCCGTGTCACCATCATCAATTGTCAGCACTTTTGCTGTTAGCACCATTGGCTGCCAGCAACCAGCTCATCCACCTCCATGTTGAGAGCTGTGTGGAGACAATCCCAATTCTTGATCATGAGCGGCGTTTCCACCAGGTCCTCAGGAAGTGCACCAGGCTTTGAAGCCAATATTTGTAGGGGTCACCTGATGTCCTGCACCCCAGAAAGACCTTTTCCCATTGGCTCATGTGGCGAAAGAGATAAGTGTAAATCTGTGGATAATGTTTTTGAGCGTCACAACCCCCATTAAATGACCCGTTTCACTGGATTGATCCCCTTAGAACCCAAACCTAACCCATACAGACATGTACCCTAATAGTAGCCGTTTAGCATTTTCACTCCAGACAGTACTCTTGAATGTAAGATAACATTTTTTTAGTATTTCCTCTCACAGATGACGCAGAGGAACACATGCACCTCACTGATCAACCTAAAAACAGGCTTGCACACTGAAATTTTCAGAACACAAAAGGAATAGGCTGGAGTGTTAAGTGCCTCTGTTGCAGTCGATGATATATATAGACAACGTGTCCTCATACGTTTTGCATGATATCCTACAAAAATGCATGCACAGTGGTTCGTATGTTGGTGAAGGTTCTCGTCATCCAGGTCATGGTAATCATAAGAGCTATATCATAGGCTACTGGACTTGCTTGAGTTTCTTGAAGATATTTCACCTCTCTGGACTGAAGAAGGTGAGGTGAACCATCTTCAAGAAACTCAAGCAAGTCCAGTAGCATACGATGTGTCACTTAGGAATGATTCGTAGGATATCATATGTCCTGCAAACAACGTTATGTAGTTAACATAAAGTTATACACTTAACGTAAAGTTATGGAGGTTAGGTTTAGGAAAAAAACATGGTGACAACATACCTGGAGTTCACTCAAGGTCTGGTTCTGAACACTGGTCTCCTGGGAGAAGTCCTGGGGCAAAGTCCTGTGTTTTGTGATCCATCCACCACCCTGACCTGCCCCCTTGCGAGACCACTTCCTGCTTTATTCTTTACTCCTGTCAGAGCATTGGTCATGTGATTACACCCTCCCAAATTATGTGGGTTATGCATGAATTACTGGAATATGTACCTATTTTGGTGCATTATTTTTCATAGGAAAACGTACAAACAGTGTATGGGAACAGTGATATTAAAAATAGCAGGTTTGCATATTGAGTCTGTGTGGAGCAAGACGAATCGACAAACTGCAGTGTTTCTGGCTTCACCTTTTAGTATCAGATCAGTGTGCTCGATACCTCAACAGAGGGGTGATGAAAAAACAGACAGAATGGAAGGGTACACTGATTTCAAGTGCAGAAACAGTATACCATGGAAATGTGTGTGTATAGCACAGTGTACAATTTGTACAGCTACTGTTGTGCTTGGGACTGTACATCTATGCCATTTGATTTAAGAGCAAACGTGTATTGTACTGTGTTTTTTTATGTGTGTGGCTCTTTACTGTGTGTGTTGATCTCTGCTAATGACTGTTCAGTGCTATAACAGTCGAGTTACACAGCAGAAATGATCAAACACATTGATAAGGCAGTTCCTCAGCCTCATCATGTAGCCTCCTCAGATGAAGGCGGCAGTGCCCCTCTACTGCCACCTATAGGCAGCCTCAGTTCATGACAGATGGCTGTTAGTGATATCTGCTGGAGAGCAGCTTTAGTGTGATGCTGATGCTGCTGCTGCTGGCTGCAGCCACCTCCCCCCCCGAGAAGCCGCAGATAATCATTTCATCATTTCCTCAATTATTGACAGGCGCCCTGAGCTCCACTGTTAAGTTTCCAGCGTTGTATATAGAATTAACATCCATTAGAGTATTATACAGCATGTGTGTGTGTGTGAATATGAGTGTGTGTGTGTGTGTGTGGTTGGAGTTTGATCCTAACTAGACTTGCAGCTCTCAGGGCAGAGAATGAGGAGCAGAGATATGACAGGCTCATCAAATATCTCGCTTCACTCAGCGCCATGGCAGGACTACCGCCGCGTCGAGAGGCTCTGGCCTAAAAATGACCCTCTCCCCGCTGAGTTGCCAATCATTACTCATCACATTAGACAGCTAGTCGCGTTCTCAGCCCCGTCTTGCTGCACTGCCAGTCAAACACTCCCCTTTCTTTGTCTGATCCTCTTCTCTGCTACTACTCCTCTCCTGCTTTTGATAAATTCACGTCAGCCATATCGAGGCACACTCTTATTCAGCTAAGTACCTTTCACTTCAGCCTTACAAAACTTGCACCAGAGCCCCTATTGTGTGGCGTTACAGTGGCGCTTACAATAGCCCAGCGCAGACAAACGGCCTTTGATTGTAGCTTGACTCTGCAAATTTTGTGGCACAAGCTGCAAGGTATTTGTGCATTTTTTCTCCCGGCCGTATTCCAGTGACATATCCAGTTTCTTTTTTTCTGTCTCTCAATTTCAAATCGAGGATGTAAAAGAAAATACAAGCAGTTATTTACTAATCTCTGCTATTTCTCCGCCTTTAAATTCCCATCCCACCGTTGTTCACTGCATATACCATTGTCAAGAGTGATAACTGCAAATAGCATTACCTCAGGCTGAAAGGATCCCATTCATTGTGAAACTGACTGACAAGCTCATCACAAACCACCTAATAGAAGGTATCAAGCAAATCTGTCTCTTTGTGAGGAGAAATGGCTCCGCTGTTCTGTTGAACAGTAACTTTGAAGGCTGTTAAAGTTCGGATAAAAATATATAAATTGTTCTTTTCAGTCGGGACAATGCATCTGATGCTTGCAATAGCTGTGGTTATTTCTTAGAAGCTTGTACTCCACACGCTGCTGTTCTTGTAAACGCAGAATATGGCGACAAATGATAGAAAATGGTCCTCAGAAAGTATAAAAATCTGGTACAAAGAAGGAAATGAGCCTCAATGCTAAAGAAGCTGTCAGTTTTTGACAGCAATTTTGTGTTATTATGTCGCTCCAGTCTGCAAAATGATGAAAATCCTCTGTTTTGTATTCTAACTAATCCATTTCCCTCTGTTTTTTCTTCTTTCTGTCTCTGTCCCCCTTTTGTTTTCTATTATAGCCGCACTGCAGGTGTCCATATCGTTGAACAAAGTGGAGTTAAGTGTCGGAGAGTCCAAGTTCTTCATCTGCACAGGTACAAACGCCACACACTGTTGTTTCTATATGTTGTATGTGACTGTTGGCGGGTCAGGGATGCAGCGGGGGGTCTCACATCACCGCTTGTGAAGTCCATTTGTTGTTTGTATGACAGCGAGCACAACACAATCCATGCCGTCCATATGGTGAGTGACTCTTTGACCCAATGGTGACTGGATCCACACACCCGCTCATCCCGTCCCTCATCCTCATTGTCCTCTCTGAACGGTATATCAACACTCAGCCATAACAGAGAACCTGATGCCGGTGCCAGCTGCACGGTAGGGTGGCAACACACTCTGGCAGGCCCCGGCCCGCCTCCTGCTGGCTGCCTCTTCTCTCCTGCCAACCCACTCAGCGTGGAGCTAACAGCCAAGGGAGCGGAGACACACTGGGAGGAGCATCGAGGGTTTGGAGGTCTAGCGTGTGCTGAGAAGGACAGAATGAAGGGAGGGGGGCTTGGAAAAATAGTAGTGAATGGAACCAAACTGGCAGGAATTGAAAGCTTTTATTGTGAAAGAGCTAGAACGACAGAACTGAGAAGAATGGAAAAGGCTTTGAGGCAAAAGAGTGTTGGAGGTGGGAGATAAATAGCCACCATCCACCACAAAAATGCGTGGGAGGAACTGTCTGTGTCACTTTTTTTGCCCTTTTTCACCACGGGCAGTCACAATTTTTTTACCATATTCACATGCCGAACTGCCAACTGGAGTGGGCTGAGAAGAAGGGCAGAACAGTCATAGGCAAAAAGCAAAATCCCAGTGAAACCGAAGTGAGGCTGCAAACAAAAAAAAAACTGTCTTTTAAAGTGACTTCTTGGCTTTAAGTCGGCGAGTCCCGCTGTATGAATCAGGCCCACATAAATATGGATCGGAGGAAAGAAAGGAACAGAAGGCACAGAAAAGGCAATTATATTGCATGTTGATTCACGGGTTCAGGGAGAGGAAAAGGCAGAACGGAGAGGTGAATGTGTTGCTCTTGAGAAAAAAGAACCTGGGTGAAATCAATTCACTTGTTCGATACAAATCTTTCTTGTTCCAAAAGTTTGTCGGAAAGAAATTGGCAGCAGGGTAAAATGATTGAACACCTCATTTCTTCCAAGAGAGCACAACTTTTTTTTTTTTTCTTAAGGATTGTTCAAACAGTTGTTTCAGGTCAAAATTATGTCAAACGTAGGTCAACATAGCAGCCTGGAGGAAGAAGGATTGTATCACATCCTCCATTTAAGTTATTTTTCCATGTATCATCCTTTTCTGCTCCCAGATCTTTATACTTCCAACTATTTTGACTCAAAAGGCCTTTTCACTTTGCTTTAATTAAACCCTCTTCATTTTTATCTGTGCTCTTAAATAGTCATGATTGAATATGCAAAAGTCATATTTAAAGTTTGGAAGAACAAAAAACATCCTTGGGTATTATTAAGTAAGAATTTAACATGTAAAAGCTCAGCTAATCTGCTGCGTGGATGTGATTTGATCAGACAAAAACACAAATACAGAAATCTCTTGATTGAAATAAACAAAACTTGACATTGAACTGACCATTTTCTGGGAGGAATCAGCTCATTTAGTGCTGTGTCTAACTTGTGTAAAGGCAGCAACATAAAGTTTGAGTCAGATAAGCAAGGACTTTAAGAGTAGGCGTACAGACTACCCCCAGATGTGGTCTTAGTGATCGGATCTCAAGATTCATTGAGGATGCATTTGGTGCAGTCACACCTGTACATAAAGTGACCTGGTTTCACTCTAAAGTCGTTGAATATAGGCGCTTGGTTAGTGACTTCCGGTGTCAGAAACCTAGACAAAAACCCATCCTTTCCAACACATTCTCACTCCAACCTTGTCACATATCGACGTTTGGTCATGGACTTTTCATGTCCTGATATGACATTAAAAGGTAAACCGGGTGTGTTGCTTGTTGACGTTTTGAGATGTCGTGTCAAGTCTTGTTTCAAAATACACTTCTATTTTCAAAGGAAATGTACAGTTTACATACAGTGTCTCTCAAAATAAACACACTACATCGGTACAGCACCACAGATTGAAGGTTTTTTTTCCTTCAACAAGTGGCACATGGTTGGGTTTAGGAAAAAACAACAGGGTTTAGATTTCCTGAGTGAAGGTCAGTGTTTGCTCGACCACCTTAACTTTTGTTCTTGTCCCGCCACGTTTCCATCTTTCCGTTTCCCTAAGCGGCGACCATCATGCCGACATTAAAGGACGTCAATGTCTTTGACAACTTTGGAGTGAGACCGGGTCATCCTTTTATGTTGGCACGATATGCAGCCAGTTACCATTCTTGTTTGACAGCACCCAGCGTGCAGTGGAAAATGCAGTGGGACAACAGCAAAAGTTAAGGCCAAGTCCAAGTCCAAGCAGGGCTGGTGGGAGGGTTGGTGGATGGGTCCATCAACCACCAACTTTCACCCGAGAGCCAGTATTCACTTCCTGTAAGGTCATGAAGCCAAACCTGTTCCTCTTTCCTAATCCCAATCATGTGCTTTTTTGCCTAAACCCAACCGTATGTGTGTGTGTTTGTTGTACAAAAAAAAAAAGTCAACTCATAGTGTTGTACCAACATACTGTAGTGTGTATATTTTTGAGTTTATTTTGAAAACAGACCAATACATGTAATGGGCTTAAGTTGACACAGCGCCCCAGAACATAAGCAACCAATGAACCCAGGGTATCTTGCACATCATATCTTAACATTGGAAGTCCATGACCAAACGTCGATATGTGACGAGGTCGGAGTGAGAATGTGTTGCATAAATCTGTCCACTTGTTAATACCAGGTATAAACAGGTTCTCATGTTAAGCTCTCTGTGATTACTTCTTCACAGTACTCTACTGATGTTTTACCATTTTCACACTTGACTCCGACTGTATATAACAGGTATATAATATGAAAAGACCTTTCAAAATTCAAACTCCAGTCCAAACCACAGTGTAATTGATGGTATACTTACACTGCTGCAATAGTATTGATGCATCTTGTGTTTGTTTAAAGGTCCTTAAGATTGATTCCAGTGATTGATGGGTCTGACATGAACACAAATGTTTCTGCCAAAGTTTACATTAGAGATTCCTGCCTGTGCTTTATTTTTTTGCCAGTGTTTTTTTTTTTTTTATGAATTGAGCTGGGTGTCATTGGGAAGAGATGACATCATTTACCTTCATGTGCCAATTAAGTTTTAGCAAAACACAATCTGATCAAACCACACTGAAATAGTCCTGATGGAGCAGGTTCGCTTTTTTGTTTTGTCAAATGAAGTTTTGGTCATTAAAGGGGACCTATTATGCTTAATGTTGCCATTCTGGATGTACACATTCAACATGGCCAAAGTTTAAAATAATTAGGATAATGTATGTAAAAGTATCCCTGTGAGCTCCAGGCATGCTACTGCAAGTGTTTACATAACAAACATTGCTACATGTAGCTACTTGCTAACATCATGGAAACATAGTCTTTGTTTCCAAAGTTGTTAATTTGTTCCTGATCTCAGAATATGCTCCTGCTGGAACATGTCCCATTGTGACTATACTCCATAGCAGTCATTTCCCAGCTGCAAGTACATTGTTACATGTCGCTTAATGTTAGCCTCAGGGAAACATATCATCTTGGTCGTCAAAGTTGGGAATTTCTCCCAAATTTCAGATCATATTCCTGCTAGAACACGTCTCTTTGTCAAGATTTTAGTTAAGAAGCTTTTATTGGTGATTTTTCTTTTACCATAGCAAGTGCTGCTATACACAGTCACTCCCCTCTTGCAAGTACAGTGCTACATGTAGCTACATGCTAATATCAGGAAACATGTAATCTTGCTGACTATTGTTCATTTTTTCCCTGATTTTGGGTCAGATCCCTGTTGGAACATGTCCGGTTTGTTTCAAAGCTTTCATTGATGATTTTTTTTTTTTTTTCTTTTTTTTTGTGGTTGAAAATGTTGCTATTCTCCATTACAGTCATTCCCCAGCCACAAGTACACTGCTACATGCTAACATCAGGGAAACAGGTAATCTTGATTGCTGAAGTTGTCAGTTTCTCCCCAATTTCAGATCATATTCCTGCTGGAACATGTCGGGTTGTGTTTAGAAGCTTTAATTGATGATTTTTATGTGGTTGAAAATGCAGCTATTCCCTGTTACAGTCATTCCCCAGCTGCAAAGTACACTGCTACATGTAGCTACATGCTAACGTCAGGGAAACATGTAATCTTAGCGGCTGAAGTTGTTAATTTCTCCCCAATTTTAGATTATGTTCAATTGAGTTCAGAAGCTTTTATTTGTGATTTTTTTATAGTCACCGCCCGCTTGCATGTACTATGCTACATGTAACTACAGGCTAACGTGTGGGAAACATGATATCTTAGTGAGTGATGTTAATTTCTCTCTGATCGTGGATCATATTCCTGTTGGAACATGTCGGGTTGTGTTTAAACGCCTTTATTGAGGTTTTTTTTTTTTTTTTTTTTTTTTTTTTTTGTGGTCAAAAATGCCGCTATTCACTGTTAGTTGTTCCCCGGCTGCAAGTACACTAACATATGTAGTTACATGGTAACATCAGGGAAACATGTAATCTTGGATGCCATAGTTTATTACTTTCTTCCCAATTTCAGATCATGTATTAGTAAAAACCCTAAATACATGTATGAACCTGAAAATGAGCATAATAGGTCCCCTTTAAACTCAGAAAACGGCACATTTTGTCCATATTCTGCTGAAATGTGAAAGTGTACATTAGGCTTTTTGTTGTAGACTAAATTTCCCATCAAGACTGAAGAATGTACAAATATGATGAATTAATATATGTCAATTGAATAGCCTCTAAATGCTGTTATTCATTTTAAAATTCCTTTTATATCCTCTGTCCTCAGAGTGACTGATGTATCTATTCATATATTCTTGCTTTTAGAAAAGAAAATGTGAGTGACGTCCCTTCAGCAGAATTAGCTGTTATTCATCACCTCGCTGTATATAATCATTTTTTTCTTTTTCTTTTTTTTTTCTTTTTGTGTACGCCTTCACAGCGGAGCACTCTAAAAAGATGTTTTGCTCAGGAGATTTGAATTGAGGCCACGGCATGGTGGGATAGAAAGAAAAAAGCGGAAGGTATAGAGGGTCAGGAAGAGAAAAGGAAAACAGTGAGTGAGAGGCGGAGAAAGGGGAAAAAAACAGGTGAATTGAACTGCGGAGCGGGAGGGAGGGGAGGGATGGCTGGAGAGATTGTCTTTAGAAAATAGTCAGCTCTAAGTGGTCTGCAAGAGAGATAGAAACACTGCATCTGGGCTTGTGTCACCTTGTACCGCGAGTGAATTTGTTCTTGGTTTGTTTGTTTCCATCATTGTTGTGGGTAAGGTCACTGACAGCTCGATGGTAAATGCATGCAACGAGAGGTATGAACAGTTTCTGTAGCTTAGCCATCAACATGGTGTACATTGTGCAATCTGGCATTGTTATTTTGCGAAGCTGCATTTAGCTGCACTTAGTAGGCTGTTTGTTGTATGTGCAGATATGTTTCAGTGTTTTCTGCTGCATGAATGTATCAGAAATCCAAATCTGGTTTTATAGCTCTAATAAAAATTCCGAAAACATACAACCACATACACATGCTAAAAACACCATTGTGTTATGTTGTTGGACCCCTATAAACCTCCCAAACAGCTTAAGTAATTATTATTGATTAATTTCCTCATTGGGTGTTTTGACAATGAAGGTGGAGTCTGCTGTCTAACACCTCATGCGCAACATGCTCTGGCTTTAGGAAGATTGTTTTGTCGTTGTTGTTGTTGAAGATAAGCCCTCAAACCTAAAGATTTATTACATAAACCAAACTTCCTGGTTGATATTTGCCTGCACCAACACAGGCCCTTGCATCTTATTAAGCCGTGGGTGCAGGGAGTGCAGTTGTACTGGGGCCCATAGGGCCCCCCAACAATGTGTTGGATGGAGAATAGGCCCTTATGAGTGACTGTCAACTTGGAAATATGCCTGTGTTCAGAGATCTCTCATTTAGATTGAAAACAGTGCCGTTTGCTATCTATATACCCTTGAAAAAGGAAAACGCATCTTTGTTTTTTTTCTTTTGTACAATTGGCAAAAGCATAAACTATAATAAACTACTTAAATTAAATTCAATCATTAATATCTTATTTGTGTCATATACAGATATGCAGTGATGATTGTTGGATAATATGTTGTATATCCATTGTCAGGCCTCTGATAATGTGATGAGATGATACGTGCGCAATAGCGTGCACTAGGGCCGTCATAATAGTGTGCACTGGGGCCCATTGCAACTACCTACACCACTGCATGGGTGTTTGTGACCACTAAAGCAGAGGTTCCCAACTGGTGGGTAGCTGTCCAAAGTGGGTCTTGCATCCATTCTGACTTGACTGCAAGTGAGTCGCGAAAATGTTTGGAAAAAACACACTTTATGAAGTACAGTGAATTTCTGGTGCATAGCTTTTATTTTAAAGTGTCATGTCCTGCTGCACTCTCCGGGCACTCCGGCTTCCTCCCACAGCCCAAAGACATGCAGATTGGGGACTAGGTTAATTGATAACTCTAAATTGTCCGTAGGTGTGAATGTGAGCGTGAATGGTTGTTTGTCTCTATGTGTCAGCCCTG
>NC_065520.1:1046161-1061491 GCF_006386435.1 Epinephelus moara
AGATGATAATAAAGTACCAATGTCCTCAAATGAGATGATGAATATGTCCCAGTGTCCTCAAATCAGATGATAATAAAGTCCCAATGTCCTCAAATGATATGACATATAAAATCACAGGGTCCTCACATGAGACGGTAATAAAGTCCTAATGTCCTCAAACAAGATGACAATAAAGTCCCAATGTCCTTAAACAAAACTACATCCCAATGTCCTCATGAGTCAATGATAAAGTCCCAATGTCCTCAAATGAGTTGATAATAAAGTCCCAATGTCCTCAAATTAGTACTTCCTAATTGATAGTGTCTTAGTTTGTTACTGTTCATGAAATTGGTCAAATGTGTTGCCATATCAAACTACAAACATTATTAATCATAAATAAACAGGTTTCAACCATAACATGTGATCAGGTTTTGGACCTTGTCCACTTTTGTGTCCGGATCGGCTACAGACTGACTTGGTAGAGATGGCTGCTATCTTGTTTTTACATGGATTAGTGTTTCTCTATTGTAAGGAGGCTTCCCCTCCACCTCAGAGATATTACATATATCTCTACGGGAAGCCTGATCTATCAGGGTCAGGTGTGTGGATAATTACTTTAAGACAAACCACCTGTGGAGTGGCCGTGGCTATCAATCAGACCGGTTATTTAAACCCCTGTCAACCACGCCCACGTTTATTTTTCTTTTCCACTGGAGCAGCGTGCGTGTCGCTCTGCTTTGAGACAAATCGATTCTGTATCTTTCTGTCTTCTTAACTTAACAACATTAGCAGTCTGTGCCACTTACCTGATGGTATGAGAGAGTGAGATGTTCTGTTCTTGCTGTGGCTGTTAATGTTGATCCTTTATAAACGTTTGTTGGTGTCTTCCTCGGTGTTGGCATATTGCTTCCGTGCGGAGGTTCACGTGCCGTTTACACCAGGTCCTGTCTTTCGGCCCCGTTTGGGCGATGAGAGCAGGTTCCAAGTGGTTGTTGCCGAGCTAATTTTCTTGTACTTAGTGCTTAACATCCAGTGTTGTGTGCGTGTTGTCTCCGTGCGGAGGTTGACACGTATCAGCACAGGTCCTGTTTCTCGGTTCCGTGCGGACGGTGAGAGCAGGGCCACGGACTTTCTGAGCTGTTAACTATCTGTCTGTCTGTCATTTTGTCGCTCTTGACACCGTGTTGCGGTTGCAACACTACACCAAGCACACACGTCTCATTACACACATATCACCCGGCAACAGTCTCGTGGTGTGTAGAGCCGGATTGTTTTTCCAGGTTGGGATCTCACGAGGGCGGGACCTATCGCGAGATTTGGTCATGAGTCATATTTGTGTGGCATGTGGGGTCCAGTTGCCCATTCAGGATGGACATGATGTGTGTGTACGTTGTCTAGGCGAGGAACATGCCTCTGAGACTGTCTGTAATCCCTCCTCCTGTATGGATTGCTCTATTTTGCGAGCACGAACCTTAGAGGCTCAGCTTTGTGTGTTTGGGGTAAAGCGTAGGATGACTGTTCCACCTGATAAGCTCCAACAGACTAAGCGCTGTATGGCGGGGGAATTTGGGGGTAGCTCCTCTGCGGATCTCTGCCCCAGTCCCCCACCCAGGTGTTTTTTGCCTGATAATACCAGGGCTCAGGAGGAGGATGAGGACGACATTGATGTGGAGGGGGTTTCACATGATGGCGAGGAGGTTCTGGATGACCACGCCAAAGAAAGCGATAGACAGCAATTCAGGGGTCTGGGGCTGGAACTGAGGACGGTTCAGGCCCCTCCCCCTTCGCGCTTTAATGATGAGGATGAGGAGGGGTCACTTGACACAGAGCCCTTTACAGTGCCTCTCCTCCCAGAGGTGGTGAACCTTATGCATACGGGATTTGAAAAGTCCACAGCTAAGTTGGTCTTTTCCACTACCAACAGACGTTTGTCTGCCATGAAGGATAAGAACAAAGTAGGCTGTGGTTCGCCACCTCAGTTGGACCAGTCTGTGTCGGCTCTTTTTTTTCCGGCCAGCTCAGTACTGGATTCAGTTACTCTGCCGGGGGACTGTAGGATGCTAGACGCCTCACTAGTTAAAGTGCATAGGCCCATGGCGATACAGACTCAACTGGCCAATACTGGCCAATGTCAGTGCTCTGGGTTGCTAGGCGCCAGCTGTATTTGTCCCGATCCAGGTTACAGCCAGAGGACAAAGGGGCTCTCTTGAAATTGCCGGTCGTGCTAGGTGCCATGTTTGGTGCTGGTGCCACTGCGATGTTACGGCAGGCTCAGGAGGCCCGTAGTTGTGCTAAGGAGGTTTCCGGTGCACTGACCCCCAAGTGGTCTGGTCAGTTCAGGGGTAAGAAGAAGGAAGCCCCCAGGACTGTGGGGCCACAGGGGTCGGGCTGGGCCTCTAATGATCTGAGGATGAGGGTGTAGCAGTCCATCAACAGAGGGTACTGGTTTGTCACCATCGATCTGGTGGTTCCCTACAGGCATTGGCGGTTCCTCAGGTTCGTTTTTCAACGGCAAGCAGTACGAATTCCAGGTTCTGCCGTTCGGAATTTCCCAGGCTCCTCGCACCTTTACCAGGTGCATGGAGGCGGTTTTGTCACCTCTGCGACAGAAGGGAATACGGATTCTGAATTATCTCGACGACTGGCTCCTTTGTGCACACTCGCAGGCTCAGTGTCGGGCTCATTTGGCTGTCCTCCTGGAGCACATAGAGCACCTCGGTCTGCGGCTCAATTTGATGAAGAGCAGACTGGAGCCTTCACAGCAGATGTTGTTCCTGGGCCTAGTGGTAGATTCTTGGGCTGCGCTCCTGTCACTGACGCAGGACAGGCAGTTGTCCCTCAGGGTCTGCCTCTCCCATTTCAGGCTGGGGGCAGGCGTCACATGGAGACTGTGTCTCCGTCTTTTGGGTCTGATGGCGTCATCAGTACAGGCCGTTCCACTGGCCCTCCTGCACATGCGGCTGGTACAAAGGTGCCTGCTGGGGTTGGGCCCCAGGAGTCGCCTGGATACCAGTCACGGCGGGAATCTCGCCAAAGGGAGTGTGCTGGGGCCGGTAACGCATAATTTTTTTCTCCTGACGGATGCTTCATTGACAGGCTGGGGCGCAGTGTTCAGAGGAAACGGTGCCAGAGGTCATTGGAGTGGTCCTCAAGCCACCCAGCACATCAACATGTTGGAACTGACAGCGGTCCATCTTGGTCTTCGCCATTTTCTGCCACACCTTCGGGGCCAGCACGTGCTGGTTATGACAGACAGTGTGACGGCAGCCGCATATGTCAACAGGCAAGGGCGGCTGGTTTCTCCACGCCTCTGCGAGCTGCTCACTGCCCACTTCTCTTCTCCCTGGGGAGGGACGATCCTCCCCTCGGAGCGGACGCCCTTGCTCACCCTTGGCCACAGATTCCGATGTACGCCTTTCCCCTATTTGTCTTCCTTCCGCCTCTCCTGAGGAAGGTGCACATGGAGGAAGTGAGGCTGATCCTGGTGGCTCCACATTGGCCGCACATGACCTGGTTCTTGGACATCCCCCCAGTACTGGGCGGGACTCAGTGGGAGCTTCCAGTTCATCTGGACTTGCTGTCTCAAGCACAGGGGACTCAGGTTCATCCCTTTCCCCAAGGGCTCAGGTTCTGGGCGTGGTCCCTGAAGGGCCCGAGCTGCTAGCCATGGGGTTGTCACCTTCGTTGGTCAGTACGCTGCAGGAGGCGCGTGCACCGTCGACAAGAGCACTTTATGCGCACAGATGGAGGGCTTCTGTGGCCTGGTGCAGGGGACACCAGACGGACCCACTTACGTGCTCGGCCCCAGCTGTCCTGCGGTTCTTACAAGGACTCTTGGATGCTGGAAGGATGCCCTCTACCCTGAGGGGTATGGTGGTGGCGATCAAGGCAGCTCGGGTTGGGAGGTACCAATTGCCTGAGGGTGAGGACAAATTGGTATCCCGGTTCCTCAAGGGTGCTAGGAGGCGTACTGGTTTACGTGGTAGACCACCTCTGCCGCCCTGGGATTTGGAGTTGGTCTTGCAGGCTCTGGAGCGTCCTCCTTTTGAGCCCTTAGAGTCGGTGGACCTGAAATGGCTGTCCGTCAAATCTGCCCTCCTGTTGGCGCTAGCCACGGCCAAGAGGGTGGGGGAGCTCCATGCTCTCTCCATACATGAAGATCTGTGCAGGTTCTTGCCGGAGGGGGCAGGGGTGGTCCTGCGACCCAACCCTGCATTTCTTCCCAAGGTCCTCTCTGAATCGCAGCCAGGTCAGGAGGTCATGCTCCGGTCTCTTTACTCTGCGCCAATGCAAGGGGGGGAGCATGGGCATTCACTTGTGTGCCCTGTCAGGGCCCTTAGGGTGTATCTGCACCGGACGCGGGTCCATAGGCGGACTGACCAGTTGTTTGTGTGCTTTAGGCAGGACCTTCTGGGTCAGGCACTGTCTAAGGCCCGTCTTTCCCACTGGACTGTGGAGGCTATCCAGCAGGCCTGTGTGGGGACTGGGGCGCCCTTCCCATCAGGAATGCGGGCGCACTCGACTCGGGGCATGGCTACGTCTTGGGCGTAATGGCGCGGTGTGTCTGTCGATGAGATCTGTGCGGCAGCTACCTGGTCAGCCCCGTCCACATATGCTCGCTTCTACCAGTTCAGTGTGGCTGCAGGTACTTCTTTCGGTGAGCAGGTGCTTGGGGTAGCCCGGCGGTAGTGACTTTTCAATTTTCCTGTCAGTCAGCCTCGTGGGGGCTGGTCTGAGTGGCCTCTCCACCCCTCTGATTGAGCCTTTGCATCTTGCGGGGCCATCTGGCCCTTGGTTGCGTCTTGAACCAGGGCTGGGGCACCAGCGTCCTGCATCTTGTGGAGCTGGCTAGCTTGGGGGATGTGTATATAGTGTACATTAGTTGGTTTGACGCACGGGGGTTTTCTTTTTTGTAGAGCACTTCGGTGGCGGTGACGTCTCATTCGAAAGTCACGCCATACGTGTGGGGTGGTGCTGCTCTGTCCCTTTGCAGTGTGTCTTAAAGCTCTCCTGTAGAGATATATGTAATATCTCTGAGGTGGAGGGGAAGCCTCCTTACGACAGAGAACGTAAGGTTACGTGTGTAACCATGGTTCTCTGAGTAGAGGCTTCCCCTCCAGCGTGAGGCCGCTCAGGGATTCGTTCCAAAGATCAATCAATCTATATCAACGTGGGCATGGTTGACAGGGGTTTAAATAACCGGTCTGACTGATAGCCACGTCCACTCCACAGGTGGTTTGTCTTAAAGTAATTATCCACACACCTGACCGTGATTGATCAGGTTTCCCGTAGAGATATATGTAATATCTCTGAGGTGGAGGGGAAGCCTCCTACTCAGAGTACCATGGTTACACACGTAACCTTACGATTGTGCTCTTAGTACCACTAGATGGCACAAAAACGTGTCGACAAATGAGGACAACAGGTCTAAGTTTAACAGAATGAAGTATAAGGTTCAGTAAACCCAAACTGGGATGTCCCCATAGGAGGACACAGGGTCTAAGGAGGATATAAAGAACAATAGTAGTAATAGTATTAGTAAAACGTGTAAATGATAAACATCAAACAATCACCCCAAAAAGTGGGCAAAAAAACCTGAATGGACTGTCTGGGGAGTTAACATTGTTTTCACACTCATCAAACCATTCTGTGAACCCCCACTCACTGTATGGAAACATTTCAATCATCATCTGTATATAACTGAATGAAACATCATGCACTAAATAGAAAGCCGCAACTGTAGATTGATGTCATTGTGGTTTTCTTTTAAACCTATAGAAATACTCCTCAGTGCATATTCTTTGAACTCAGCAAGTGTCAGAAAAACATAAAGGCAACCAGTCATGGAGAACAAGCACATCATTATGAAAGTTGTTTTCTTCGCATTCAGCTTTAAAATGCTCAATTAGACCTTTTGTTGGGAACCAAACAAAGCGACAGCCACGGAGAGAATAGGTCTCCTGTCAGGCTTTAATGAACCTGAGCTCGTGGCGTGACAAATAAGGAGGTGGATAAACTAGTGTTTAGGTGTGTGTTTAACCTCCCCTATGACTGAGGTGGCAGAGAGCCAAAACAAGTGTTGGCTGCGAAATAAAACAAAGACGGCTACAAAGGCTGGTCAGACCAGATCCAACAGCTCTTATGTTTCCATGTGCTTTTCGTCAGATATGTCTAACGAAAGCAGGGGAGGTCACATGGCTCACCCATTGGCCAGACATTACAGACAGAGATAAACATGAAGCCGATAAATTTGACATCATGTCAAGCTGCACACATGTACATGCTGACCAGTGTGATTCCTCCCTGCTCAGCTCTTGTTTCCTCCCTGCTATCTACTTCCCCTGAGTCCTGAATCAATTACGACCATGGCTCCAGTGCCAGCCACCGTGGGGACGTGGGAGTGTTTCGGCATGTGCTCGGCTAATTCTGGCGCCAAGGGGCACGTCTAGTCAATAATCTGCCTTGTGCAGGAGGCTTAGATCGCTTCAATATTTCAGTCGCTTTATATTGCTCCCTCACTGCTAAGGAGGATCATAAACATTGTCTGCAACACCTACCAGACACAAAGCTTTGTTGCCTGCTCTTTTTTTGTTAAAGTTTTATATCCATGTACAAAATCAAGCCGAAACAGAGCGGAGCTGTCGCTTTCATCAGCAGTTAGTGGGAGCCGACGATCAATCGGCGCGCTGCTGTGTAGACGTTTTGCAAGCACCTTGAAAAATCATCATTGTCTTTCCACTCTACCTTCAGAGGAGTCAGTCATCGAGCATTCTCTCTTGCCAAGAATCAGTAATAACACCGGAGCTTATGCAGATTTTTAAGAGCGCTCTGACAGAAATTTCCACCAGCTATTCATACAGTTGTGAGGACACACACAGGGAGGCAGGGCTGAGCGTGAAAAACAGGGCAGCATGCTACACACTTCTGTCTTCTCAGATCATCTGTGAAGCAAATGGCCTGTCACCGCGCTAGCTGCATCAACTTTAACATATTTAGCTGTCTCTGCTGTCAGCTGACTGTAAAATGGTAAGAGGTGATAACGTTGTAATGCTAACAGGTATAAAAAAGGGACGCCTGTAGCGATGCTAGACACTTATCTGCTCCCCACAAGTACCCACATGCACCACAAGGCTCCGGTGGGAAGCCACGTGTGAAGGGAAGCAGGAGAATAGGCTTGTACTGTAATATGATTTCAGCAATGCTTGTGTTTGATTGCCTCATCAGATTTGTTGGCCTTGAAACTAACGAGCGGCAGACGCACATGCCAAGGATGTGGTGCTGATGGTTGTTGGAAACATTGTGATGATGATCAGTGTCAGCATGCTGGGGTGTGAGTGGGAGCCTGCGTGTTTCTCGATGATGCAAAGTGCAGGCATCGAGAGGCAAATTTATCATCATTTACGATTATGTACTATCAAACTGAGAGATTATTATTGATGTTATGAGCAATTTGCATCACTGTGCGTGCTGGACAAATATGTTTCCATCTAAATCCTGCCCTACATTAAGCCGTGTTCTCACAGTTACACCTGCTTGCTGTTGAGATGAACCCTCGCTACCCTGTGCTGCTGGCTGCTGAGCATCTGGAGGTTAAAAGCTTTGCTCAAGGGCATCTTGCCGATAGTTAGTGAAAGGAAAAGAGAGCATTCAAACCGCCTGCTCTCTATCTCTGGGGTTATCTCTTGCCACTGGCTTCTCTCACTTTCCCATGCACGATCTGTTTGTCACAAACTTGTATTTTCTGCATGTTTCCTCATTTAAATCTAGCAACCTGTCTCTAAAGGACTGGACAAACCTCCGTCCATCTCCTCTCTTCTCCAAGGCTCTGGTTGATTGATGGCCCCAGAAATGGCCCTCCACACTGACACTTTTATTTGCAGGTTTTACAGGCAAAGGCCACCTGCTGTTTGCAGATGGTCGGATCATCTACAGTAGCCAGATGAGTTCATGTTTCACAGGCTACATATGCACGCCATTTTAATCAGGGTTCAAGTGAGCTTTTTGATCAAGCCTGCCATTTGTTACTGTGTTTAGTGTCTGTTTGTATACGTGCATAATCTTGGAAATGAGAGTGGAATTTATGGCCTACATATGTCCCTATTCCTTTACAGATTTATAAGCTATGTAAAGCCAAGATTGTGACATAATCATGTAATTTCAGGCCGTCTGTTCCCTCGACAAGTTCCAGCAACGGCGTTGGATGGTCCTCAGTTGTTTAGCGGACCAAAGCAAAAAGCAATACATATAAAACCTTAGCAGCACTGTATGAATACAAATCTATAGGCTACCATATATTACTTACTTCAAAATCTGATTATCATCAGATCAGTTTAATAATTTCTCGAAATTTTCCACAATATAAGTCTGATTGAATCATAACTACTCAGCAGTTAGACTTATTAAAAAAATATCAGTCAGAATAGTGTAACTACACTGTATAAATAAATAAATACATACATAAATAAAAAGTAATAATAAAACAACATGATAATAATAATAATAATTTTCCCTAATTAATTAAATTAATTTAATCATTAATTTTTCCACAGGAATTTACCGTATTATTTTACTTTTTTTGTCTTGTCGACATGAGTGTAAATCCCATAAATTACCATGAATAACTTTTTATGAGATATATTAACCTTACAATAAAGTCACAATCTGTAAATTAATATAATAAGAACAGTAACAGTATTATTCAGTTGCTTAATGGTCTAGAATGTCAAATTACATTGAATTCTATGTTAGAATAAAAACAAAAAATATGTCCTGTTGCTGAATCTAAAATGTAGGGCTTTTTTTGGTTTGTTTGTTTTGTTTTGATTTGTTTGTTAAAGTAAAACTTTAAATTTAGTGTAAAATAATTTATTCTAAAAATCCTAAAATAAAGTTGCAAAACACATATTGTTATTGTTTATATTATTTTACAGAGAATTATTTTTCAAATACAGATATTTACTGTATACCATCTGCATTTAAAGTTCCTAAAAGTAAAATTTTAAATTTCATGTAAAATAATTTATTTTAACAATTGTAAAAAAAAATTTGCCAAACATGTACTGTCAGTTGTCCGTAAAACCCTTTACTTTTTTTTTTTGAGAATTATTATTTTTTTGATATAGATATTTACTGTATACCATCTGCATTTACACAGTCCAACTGTTGTAGAATAATAAAAAAAAATCTTAATATAATACAACTCCAGAAGGTGAAACAATTCCATGAAGACATGAATAAAACACTTTGATTTATGCGTGTCTTCCTACATTCTCTCTCGGCCTTTGTTCTCTGTACTTTGATCTGAGGCCTGCACTGTGAAGCCAGTCCAGCTTGTGCATCATATCTGTTCATTATCCGGTTTGACTAACGCTAACATTAACCTTCTGCATAACCGGTACTACAAAGCTGGTTATCAACTTGTTCAGTCAACTCTGGGTTTTCCTATCCAGCCACGAGCGTGTTCATGGGAAAGAGGTGGGGGTGTTAATTACAAGCGACATCATCAGAACCATGAATGAAGTAGGCTGCTACATATGATATGAGATGAAACAGTACTGAAAATATCTGCGACTACGAGACAGTAAATTGTCAGTGGTGTGGGATGTAAATGACTATAGTATTAACACCATTCAAAAATTCACCGTCGGCCGAGACTTGAATTACGCTTAGGTATCACTAGGCTATATGTGATAGTTGTATAGAGTACGTTTTGCTATTTACTCTGAATATGTCACATAAAACAGTTTAAAGTAATGCCAGACTGTTTCTGCTACTGAAGTAAAGGGTGGAAAAGTAGTTAATGACTGCTGAGGTCTATCTGACCGAAATGCTGCATTTATACTAAGGGGAGCCAATTAACAGTGTGTGGATTCTTTTTGTAATAAAATATTTTTTTTCCAAGTTCTTATTGCAGGTGTCTCATTTTATTGTGAGCTACAGTAATGAAATCAGGGTGTAAAATAACAACACTATCCCAGCGGACTAAATTAAACTTTTCACAAGGTAAAATACTGTTAATCATGGGTTGTGAATGATCTCTGTGTTTGTTAGAAGTTCTGTTTTAAAACCAGTGGAAAAAGAGCCCTGGAAAAATAAAATGATTCTACTGACCTATAACAGTATAGGCTACTCTTTTTCACCTGAAGCTGTGGACTTTGGTCCATAGATACCTTTTTCTCAGGGATCTGACTGGTCAGTGGTTGAGGTGTTGACAGGCTGTGAGAAGAGAACCAGCTTCATAGTACTGATCCCTGAAGTTACCTCCCTAACTCCAAATCCTGCTTCCATGTACAGGCCTCAGGTTGATAAGGACACAACTGCCAAAAAAACATTAGATTAAAGGAATATTTCACCCACAAAATGACCCTTTGTGTATCAATTACTCACCAAACATGACCTTGAATTCATGATTATAACAAATAATTTGGAGAAAATTCATGATGTTATAGGCGTTTTCAACAACAGCAAAACTATATCAAAATATTCATTTAGAAACTCTTACACAACTTGGGCAGTATAATACAATTCTCATTTATCCAGTTGTATGTAACCATACAATAAAGTTGCAATTTATAAATGAAAACAGTGGGAAGTGTAGAAAAGAGGGGGAACTTTTTTGTTATTGTTGTTTTATTTTTAATTCTTTAAATTTAATGTCATTAAATTTATTTTAAAAATCTTTTTTAAAAAATTGCCAAACACGTACTGTCAAATGACAGTAAAACCCTATACTAATTAAAGGAGTATTAGTTTTTAGATAAAAAATCTTTATATAAAACAAACAAAATGTTGAAAAAAAATCTATGAAGACATAAGTAAAACACATTGATTTATATGTGGGAGTCTTTCTACATTGTCATTGTTGATAAGGACATAAATGCCAACAAAACTCTGATTAAAGGAATATTTTGCCCAAAAAATGAGACTTTGGTCCTGTTTATACGACAACGATTTCACCTGAAAACGATAAACTTTAGTTGCGTTTTGGCCAATTGTTTACACAACAGCAGCATTTTGGGTGCCTGAAAACAGGTTCCATAGTGCAATTTTTTGGAAACATCTCGGTTGTCATGTAAACTTGCAATATGCAGTTCCTCTGAAAACGGAGACTTTTCGCACATGCTCATTACGCTTCCAGTCACTAGGCATGCATGAAAAAGTCGACCATCACAACAACAATGGCGGACTCTTGAGCTCTGCTTGTGCTGCTCACCCTATTGAATTTATCAACGCTTCCCCATCATAGTATAGATTTACTGTAGCAACTCAACCTCGTCGTCCGTCCAGACAAATGTTCGTGCGGTTGCCATTTTGTTTGTTTATACATCACCGCTCTGTAGAAGAAAGCGTAAATGTCACACCGCCAGCTACTGGCCTGGCATGTATACTGCAGCGTTTTTGGTCATTTTTGCGCATCTGTGTGCATGGAGATTGTTATCAAACCATTGTCGTCTAAACGTGGAACTTTTTCAAAACGAAAATGAGAAACGATTCTGTTTTCAGTGGATCGTTTTCGTGTAAACATGGCCTTTGTGTATCAATTTCTCACACCATGTTACCTTGGATTCAACAAATCCAAAGTAACTATATCAAAATATTCGTTTTCCAAAATCTCACAAAACTCGTGCAGTATAATCCAAGTCTCAATTACCCAGTTGTATGCTCTGTACTTCCCAAACATATCTATTTTTGCTAGAACGTTACTGTTGGGCACACCAGCTCACCATTGAGAAATTTGTCACAGAGCTCCTCTGTGCTCAGATTCATGATGCCTACGGGCCATAAAGACAGCTGCTGCAGATGGAAATACCGCGTTGCAAAGCTGTCAGATGCGAGGAAATGGACGCAATGTTGCCTTTGATTTGCCTAACTAACCCATACCTTCTCCCTTACAGCCAGCAACAAACCATGATGATGTGGTGCATGTAACAAAGCAAAAACAAGCCAGTGCATGTACTCTGTTTTTAAAAAGTGATACAATAACAATGCAGTACTCACCTGGGCATGAGAAACACACATTTGAAAGCAGGTGCCTTTGAACTCTGCATTCTGTTGAGTTGCCAAGGTGCAGTACTTGTCTATGCAGGCTATGCAAAAATGCATGTGTTTGGGAAGTACTGAGCATATGACCGGATGAATGAGACTTGGATTACACTGCATGTGTGTGAAAGTTTGTAAACGGTTGTTTTTATATAATTTTGCTGCTGTTAAACATGGAGCCCTATGATTGCAGTTCATTAACAATTTTTTCATTTTTTGGATTCTTCGTTCACTGGAGGCAGGCAAGAAAAACAAGGTGCAGTTCACAAATTCAGTGTAGCACGGGGTGAGTAACTAATTATCCCTTTAAAACCAGACTTCTTGCGAGCTAAGAGTCTATGACCCGTAGCGATTGTGAAGCCAAGAGTGTCGCAGATTTAACGACAACCAAGGTGATTGGACCAGGAAGTCCAATCAGCTGTTGTCAAACTGTATTGTCTTTCTAGACCTGCTGCAAGCTGTGAATCTTTCAGGCTGACTCACTTCATGCAAAGAGATGCCAAGTTAGTGTCACTCATGGGCAATCCAATATTTATACAAATAATCTTGGGGCTGGAAGGTAACAGGTTCAACTTATTGAACCACTTTGGGAAATACATAAAGCTGTTGGAAGCCAAAAAGAGACAACGTGTTGCAAAGAGAATGATAAATGTCTTTAGGCATTTAAATGTTCTGAAGAGGTCCCAGGTGTGAGTGGGAGTAATCATGGGAATGTTTCTTCCCTATGCAGTGAAAGTGAACATTAAAAGGAAAGCTAAATGTTGATATGATCCTGTTGACTTCTAAAAGAGAGTAAAATCGTCATCATTACTTTATTTCTCTGTCTCTGACCTTGCTTT
The DNA here is from genome assembly GCF_006386435.1 of Epinephelus moara. Classification (NCBI taxonomy): domain Eukaryota; kingdom Metazoa; phylum Chordata; class Actinopteri; order Perciformes; family Serranidae; genus Epinephelus; species Epinephelus moara. Next base: position 1,059,019 of record NC_065520.1, read on the forward strand.
CAGCTATTGGCGAGCCGGTGAGACTGGAGTGGTACAACCCCCAGGGCGAGCGCATCGTGCCCTCCAAGCGGATGGCGCTCCACACGGAGACGTCACGATCCAGGCTCATCATTTACAACGCCATCATTGAGGACGCGGGTATCTACCGCTGCCAGGCCACTGACGCCAGCGGCCACACCGAAGAGGCCTCAGTCGTGCTGGAGATCTACCGTAAGTTTGACTGATAGTGTGCGCTCACAAACACATTTACCTGCAGATGCTCTGTGTTTGCCTCCTGAGGAGATTTAGACATGATGACAAGAAGAGAATAAACCTCTCACATTAGTGTTGGATCACAGGGGTAGCCAGCCTATTCGTATTCTCAGCCTCTCCACAGCCACAAGCTGTTAAAAATGTTAGCTCTGTCTGTGTGCATGTGCATTTTAGGTCCATGTGTACCTTTGACTTTGTGTGTGAGCTCATGTGAGGGTGTGTGTTACACTCATTCTTGTGATTAAAGTATAATGACAGCTAGTAATGCCATGGGACTCAGATCCTGCCAGGCATAATGAGGGATGTGGCACTGAGGCTAACCTGCCTTGCTGACCCATCACTATTTCCTGGGAAAAACTTAATGTTACGAGGCGGGGTTGGCTCAGTGGTTACACAGTCTGTCCCATCACAGGTTGCATCCTCACGGAGAGCTGTGAATTAACCACCATTTGTCCGGTTACAGTGTCCTTGTGCAAGACATCCAACTTATCCTCTACCTTCCTGTGATTTGCTGTGGAAAAGAATTAGAAAAGCCATGCAGGACCAGGACAGTGGCCACTATAGCTTCTTTGTAAATGATGTCATACGTCGGTGCACTGTCCAGATGGAAGACAACTGGAGTCAAAACCTACCAACGCTGCACAAATGCCTATGATTTGCACCGTTCAACTGTTCCAACTGATGAATTGGCCACTTTAAGTCTCAAAAATAGTAGGACATAAAGGTCAAACCTCCATCTTCACTCTGGAGTAGTGGAGTCAACGAACGTCAGACGTGAACGTTAAAGTGTTCTGTTTAAGATGCCCCGACTTGGGTGCAATTGCAATGTGCTGTGACAACTTCTTCCTGTTGTAAGCCACGACCAGTGGTGTAGTGGTCGTTAATGAGGTGGGCGTTAGTAAGACCTCTTAGGTATAAAAAACGAAACATTTTCAACAATAATAAAGTCCCAATGTCCTCAAACTTGACAATGATAAAGTCTCCATTTCCTCAAGCGAGCTGAATATAAATTCTGTATGTCTTCAAAGGAGTACTTGCTAATTAACAGCGTCTTAGCTTGTTACCTTTTCTAAAATTGGTCAAATGTGTTGGCATATCAAACTACAAATGTTATTAAACATAAGTAAACAAGTTTGGCTGCCATCTTCTTTTTCCATGGATAAATGTATTGTGCTCTCACTACCACTAGATGGCACAAAAAAGTGTCCACAAACAAGGACAACAGGCCTATGTTAAAGCTATAGTGCGTAACTTCTGTCGCCTCCCAGCTGATAATGCGTTATTACAACTAATAAGCTGGTGGCACTTCCATGTACACAGAGTAACACTGACCTCACACTGTGTACACAGAGTAACACTCGCCAGTCGCCACACCGTACACAGAATAGCACTCGCCAGTCGCCACACACCGTGTACTCAGAGTAACACTCAGTCGCCACACACCGTAAACAGAGTAACACTCGCCAGTCGCCACACACCGTATACACAATGCTACACAACGTGGCTAACACCAGGCTGCTAACATTACATTACGTTCATAGCACCATTTCCAAGAAAATAATAAAGTACTAGGTCCAATTCATGTAACAGCAACACATACTACTCATAATATAATTATAAACCAAGTCACTTACTTATCCAACAGCAGCAAGGCAACATTCGTGTCTGCCCTCAGCCCAATTTCTTCCTTCAGGGCTCTCCACCGAGGAAAAGCGACGCCAATACAAATCCTTGTTTGCCTTCTCCGTCGGTCACTTTCCTTCTTTGCTAATACACCTTCAGCCGAACGTCCAGGCTTTTTCTTTGTGGTAGGATCCACTTCTGAACCGTGTCTCGCCGCTTCTCCGCCATGTTGCTTTCTCTTTTTACCTGCGCTCTACCTCTTGCTATGACACTCTCCGCTCTTCCTCCCCCTGCCCTTCATTTCCTGTGCGCCAGCACGGGAATGTCGCCGGTCGACACGCAAACCAAAAATGATATATATTGAAAAATACCGCGAGATGTTAGAGGAGCCGATCAGCTTAATCAGCATTGTGTCATCTCCTCTAGTAGTGGCTTGGGTGAAACACACATTCACGGACCTGTAGAAGTTACGCACTATAGCTTTAAAGGGAAATTTTGGTTTATTTCAACCTGTCTCCTATCGTCCTAAATTTGTTTCAAGTGACTAGTGACATAGAAATAATAGTTAGCATGTTAGCCGTTAGCCTAGATACAGCCG
>NC_065520.1:1063880-1070047 GCF_006386435.1 Epinephelus moara
TTTTTTTTTTTTTTGCTTAAATCTTTCAACCAACTCGTACTCAAATTATACATACCAAATATTCATTGTGAGTGTATGTATGAGAGAGAGAGAGAGAGAGAGAGANTTTTTTTTTTTTTTGCTTAAATCTTTCAACCAACTCGTACTCAAATTATACATACCAAATATTCATTGTGAGTGTATGTATGAGAGAGAGAGAGAGAGAGAGAGAGAGAGAGAGAGAGAGATTGGAGAAAACAGTAACGTAACCTTGCAGCAACCTGCAGCTCATAATTTGCATTTTTTACACACACACACACAATATTTTTTTAGTAGTTATATAGCCACAGCCCCCAGACATCCATATCAACACTAACATAGAATTTATTTTATTTTATTTGCAACAATGTCTTGCAAACCTCAATATGATTATAATATGATTATTGTCCCATAAGTATACTATCAGGTATTAATATATACTTATGATATTGTACCACAATAGTCAGAATTATAATTATAACATTATTACTTTCATTAATGTTGTTGTAAGCTATTAACATTATCTTCTGTCCTGCATCACTCTCTTTCTCTGTCTCCCGTTTCTGTCTCATTGTGTCATGCGGATTACTGTTAATGTATTATGTTGTTCTGTTCTGTACGTCATCTATTGCACGTCTGTCGTCCTGGAAGAGGGATCCCTCCTCATTTGTTCTTCCTGAGGTTTCCACTGTTTTTTTCCCGTTAAAGGGAGTTTTTCCTTATCTGCTGTGAGGGTCATAAGGACAGAGGGATATCGTATGCTGTAAAGCCCTGTGAGGCAAATTGTGATTTGTGATATTGGGCTTTATACGTAAAATTGATTGACTGATTGATGTCATCAGTAGTTTGGTTTTCAGAAGCCATCAAAGTTCTACTCCCAAGTCATGGGTTCATTGTCAAAAATGACCTTGCGTTCTATTGACATTGCTTGTTTTATCGACATTTGGACTCTTATGGAGAGGCTAATTCACATTGTCTACATGAGCTGGAGGCCGGCAGCGAGAGGCCGAGGTCCCGCCCAACGCTGCTTGCAGCTTTAATTTTATGAAAGTTTTATAGAATAATGGCTGACTTTTTGCCAGACTTCGACTTTGTGGAGGAGGAATTTGATTTTGCAGAGTTTGATGGCCGCCCTTATTTATTTGAGCCAGAATACACTGACGAAGAGCTTCGTGAAATTGAAGAACGGAGGAGGAGAGAGAGAGAGGCGCAACAGGTAGAGGACGAGAGAGGAGGAATGGCTGCTGCAAGGCTGCGTAGCTCTGGAGATTGGTGGTGTACCTGTGAATGCTGTGCCCCAGTGCCCACAGAAGAGGAATGCCTCTGTTGCAAGGAATGGGACCGGTTGCAGCCTTATTTTCAAGGTCTGGATGTGACCGAGGACGAGACACCTCCACCTGGAGTAGTATCCAGCTGGGCTTTATCTAGAGCTGGCCAGATATATTTCGGCCGCGCTTTGGAAAGCAGAGCTAGATGGTAAACAAATATGGCATCACACCGGTAAGGTAAGACAACACGTTTACATGTCATTTTCTGTATGTTCTCTGACATTTATCCTAACGATATGAGGCGGTCTTTGTGGAGAAAAAGCTTGTTTAGTGGACTAACTTTGCACTTGAAGGTTGCCCGTTCACTTACGTTTTAACAGGTCTGACGCTACTATGCGCCCCGGCTGTATCTAGGCTAACGGCTAACATGCTAACTATTATTTCTATGTCACTAGTCACTCGAAACTAATTCAGGACGATAGGAGACGGGTTGAAATAAACCGAAATTTCCCTTTAAGCTGAATGGAAAAGTATAAATCCAGTAAATCCAAAATGTTATGTCCTTGTACGAGGACATTGGGTCTTGGGAGGCAACTGTAAACGGAGAGAAAAAGGTGCACCCCGTATATCTGCGAATACCTCCACTGGCCACAACCTAGATTCTTAATGGTGTTTCACCAGACCTCTGGAAACAGTTGACTACAGGGGTTGGCAACCTTTACAATTAAACGAGCCATTTTTTTTCCAAAAAAGAGAAAAAAATCTATATGGAGCTGCAAAGCATATTTAAGCCTTATAATGAAGATATCTAAATTAGCCCATCAACATTACTAATGGTTCCAAAGGAGCATTTATTAATATTTTTTACTACAAGGTGGCTCCTCTGCAGTGGGCTATTCATGATTATTTGCTACTTTGCAGCGTTGGCAGTAAAAGGAAGCAAATATTTCTGTACTCACTTAAATTCTCTGTTTTCCTTTTTGGATTTGAAATCCTTAGTCATGCTAGGGAGACTCAAGAGGAGCCACTGCAATTAAGGTTTCGCAAAATTTAGAGGGAAAAAGGTTGTAGACATATGATGCACATTTTAGCTGAAGAAATTAATTCATGTGAAATCAATGTATTGGCTACACATTTTTTGCAATCGGAGAATGTAAAAGCCCTTAAGGCCTAGGACAATGATGAATGGAAAATAAAAATGTTAAAAAAACGGCTATTTATTTCCTTTCTTGACAAATCCATAGGGGGCCAATGTAGAGAGGATAAAGAGCCATATCTGGCTCCAGAGCTGCAGGTTGCCTACCCCTGACCTAGTAGGTAGTGAAGTGAGTTAACTTCAGCTGATGACGTTTAGACAAAAATAGTAGCTTAAGTTAGCTAACCTTAGCTGGTAACATTAGGAAGGAAACAGCAAGCACATTTACTCATCTGGCCAAAAACAAGACGGCAGTAGATTCAGTCATGGACCCAACCCTTGGAGGTATTAAGAGACCAGGATACTGCATTGGAGGCGGGCCCCCGTTCATTCCTATGAAAGCTGCTAATTAGCACATGGCCAAAAAAGCTTGATTTCCGCAATTTGAAATGACCCAGACCTTCTGCATTATGGGGTCCGTAAAGAAGGCGCACTAGACACGAGCGGCTAACTTCCGGTTAGCGCCCCACTGCCTTGAATAGAGATAAAATGATTTTATCTTGTGGCTCTTCTGGACTTCCGAAATGTTATCAGACCGAATGGATCAAATCCTATATTGAAATGAGTGATATCTTGGGGGTTGTGACACTCAAGAAAATGTATCCACTGATTTACAAATGTCTCTTTCCCTATGAAAGTCTATGGGGAAAAGTATTTTTGGGCCTCATGGCATTACATAACAGATCCTGACAGTGTAGTTCCACTTTTGACCACTATGCAAGATTGGCTTCAAAGCTCATCCATGGGGTCTGATCCAACTAACACAAGTAGTTATTGTCCACAATACTCTTAGGCCCAGTTCAGACCTAAGATTCGTAACAAGAAGAAACTGTTTTAGAATGTTGCAAAGAAAAGTTGCAGCGGTGTGAACTGGTTGGTCTGAGCTGACCAGCATGTTGCCTGTTTCTATAGCCAGTTGGCTTATAGTGAAGTCCACTGGTCAAGTCAAAATGGTTGCAGACAGCGTGTTTGCTTGCTATGGAAGGTTCTCCATTTCCACTGAGTTGTCTGTTTCCGCCCTCACATGTGCCGGTGTCCAACAGTTGGTCGCTGCTGCTGCTCGCTCTATGTGCTTATGCTCCCTCACACCCACACATTCTCACAGACTGATTAATTGGCACTGTTTACTTATATTATTAGGGCGTATTTATTATGAATACAGTCCATCTGAAGCTCGTTTTGTTTCTGTTTTTCATCATCATCATTTCATCACTACTACAAATGCAACTGTATCCAGTATCTCATTATCACTATCCTTATTCATATTTTAAGAAGCCAGAATTTATATTCAGCCACAAAATAAACCTGAAACGCTGGAAATCAGTACAGAGAGTTGTTGCATAGAGATGATACACTATCTCATCTAGTTGCATTGGTGTGAACCCGCAGGTTTTTAGAACATTGCAGAACGGCGCATTGCAAGAAGTTGCATGTTTCAGCTTGTCTCGTTGCTAGTGTTTGGTCTGAACTGGGCTTTATATGCTTCCACCAGTTTATAATAGCGATCGTGTCCACAACAGCAAATCAGTCAAGCTGTGGGAAAACTTGCATTTCTTGGTTTTGTATGGATCAGATCCAGCAAGAGTTTAAGTTTTCTGAAGATACACCCTGTCAGCAGGTTCATCCAATGCTTTTATGTAACCATGTTCTTGTATATCCTGTTCATTTAGTGCTGGATTTATCACTTCTGCCCTTCATCTGAATCTCACCTGTCATAATAGCCATGTGATTTCAAAGAAGCTATGCGGAACACTGAGATTACATCCTGCATGTACTTTATTTCTGGATATGTGTGGCTTTTAGCAACCTGAACAGCTAGGTATTTTCAAGGCCAATTTAAGTATCCCAGATATTAAATTTGACTTATTCCAGGTCAAAAATAGTGAAAAAAATTGAAGGATTCTTTGTTGCTCCGTCAGAATATTTCATCTGACAAGCATGGAGAACATTTTGAAACAGCATTTAGAACTCCATGTTCAGTAATAAAATGTATATAGGAACATAAAATTTAACTGCTAACTGAATGAATAAAATATGGAAAATCTAAATCATCTAAGTATTTCAGACTCTATATGAAAGTTTAGGATTATAAAAGCCAAAATTCCTTGCGCGGGCAAGAAGGTACAAAGAGTACATCTCCCCAAAGTTACAAAACCTTCTGTGCACAGGTAGCACAGCGACAGGAAATGGATTAACATTGTAATGCATGCAAAAGGCACACATACAAAAGATTACGTAAGAACTAAGTGAACTCTGAGATGTGAATAACCCAAATACCCAGATACACCAGGACTTTGATCAGGAGTTTTCCCCAAGTTTAATTGGAGAAAACGTCAAGGTACGGGGAATTGATTCTAGGAGACACGCACATGCGCATACTCACACACTCTTGAAATCACCACCTGCTGTGCGGTTGCCTTTTTCATCCTCTTCCAGCGAACCATTAGGGGAGACATCACAGCCTCAATCACACCTGCCACCACTCAGCCCTCGCCTCATTCACCACATAACCAGCTCCCTAAAACCATTGTTTCCATGGCAACTGGGCGTCACTCACTCGGGCCCTCTGTATAGATTGCATGAGCAATATGTGGATGAAAACCTGCCTAAAGCTCCAGCCAGCTGCTCTGCCAGAGCGCGGCTGGAGCAGGTGAGGACTCCTCGGGCGATGCACAGGCCTGCGCGCCTACAACATGTTGTACACCAAATTCTTGACCTGTGGGAGGGACGTACTCTCAGTAGTTGCTGCCATCTCCATGATGGCCTGTTGTAATTATGCTACATGGAGTGTTGGATCAGTTTTGAATCCAAAAGAGGTGTTTGGACTTGGTTTAACTTCATACCAGCATTTAAAAACTGCGTGCTGGCTGTGCTGGTACTTTTTCACTTTGGTCTTGGAGAATGGCCAGAGAATAAACCCTACAGACTTTTTAATCCCCTGACTGTCCCTCTTGTCCCACCATGAGGTTTACATTTTTGGCTTTTAGTGAAATATCTCACTAACTACTGGGTGGATTGTTATGAAATTTAATACGGACACCTGAGGAGATAATCTGCAAAAGCAAATGAGAGCAATTCTTAAAATCTATAAACCAAGAGTTTGATTGATATTCTTTTGAGTGCACAACAAAAAACATGATTTACGAAATGTGAAAAACTTTGAGATATCAAAACAACCATTACCAGTATAACTGATATTTTATGGCTTGCACACACAAAAACAAAACATGTTTTGGGAAAATAAATGAAAGCAGAGATAGCCTTTCTGTTTTTGCAAATGAACCCTTCATTTATGGTCACCAGAGGATAAACCCTAAAGGCTTTGGTGATCCCTGGAATTTTGTTGTAGTGCCTCTAAGTGGCTCACATTTGTGTTTTTTGACTAAAATGTCTTTGACCTTTGGGTGGTTTGCACGAAATTTGGCACCAACATTCATGTTCCCCTTGTCTGATGACACAGTTTCTCTAGACAGCATTGCTCTGGCCTCTAGCACTACCGTAAGAAACCTCGGAGTAACATTTGATCAAGATTTGTCTTTTAATTCTCATTTAAAACAAACCTCACGGACTGCATTTTTTCATCTGCGTAATATTGCGAAAATTAGGCCTATCCTGACCCGAAAAGATGCAGAAAAATTGGTCCACGCTTTTGTTACCTCTAGGCTGGATTACTGTAACTCGCTATT
>NC_065520.1:1072404-1113425 GCF_006386435.1 Epinephelus moara
CCTTTTGGCACGAAACTGTCACTGCGCCAAGCTGGATCTGTCGACACCTCCCCCTGCTGCGCCGCCACACCCATCTCAGCGCACCTCGGTCTGCCAAACTACCAAACTGAGCGCGCCTCGGGTTGCGCTGCTCGAAACTAGCTCTGCGCGGGGTTCGCGACCCTGCGCCACCTGCGCTGCGCCGGGAAACTAGAGCCCTTAGTGTTGTTGTAAGCTAAAACTCATGCTTGCCTGTGTAGAAGATTATGGTGGCTGACAAAGGCAAATTTGTTACAGGGGTCCAAACTATGGTAGTCCTGAGGGTCAAAACACAACAAGATTTCAGAAAACACAATATTTGCCGAAATACTACAGCATTTTAGAAAACACAACATTTCCAATAATCTGAAATGTTGTTGTATTTTGACTGTTGACTCTTAGTTGTTGTTCTAAGAAAAAAAAGACTCTTGCTTGCCCATGTAGAAGATTACAGTGGCTAATAAAGCCAAATACACTATAGTGGCCAAAAACTGTGGTGGCCCTGAGGGTCAAATCACAGCAACAATTCAGAAAACACCACATTTCAGAAAATGGTACAAGATTTCAGAAAACACTACAACATTTCGCAAAACAGTCGGTTTCAGATATCATAACAACTTTTCCCAAAATACATTTCAAAAAACACTACAGCATTTCAGGTGACGTAACAACATTTCCGGAAATACATCATTTCAGAAAACACGACAATATTTCCCAAAATATACTGTTTTAAGGAAACAGTACAAGATTTCAGAAAACACAACACAACATTTTGTATAATCTGAAATGATGTCGTGTTTTGTAAAATGTCGTTGTGTTTTGGGAAATGTGGTGTTCTGTGAAATGTTGCAGTATTTTCTCACAAGTTGTGTTTTGACTCTCAGCTCTGTCGTACAAATTATTTCCTGAGGCTTCAGAAACAATGCCAATTCGAAAATACATTTCGAGCTGCAAATGATTGTTTTTTTGTTTTTTGGCTGCAGCAAGTTTTTTTTTATTATTATTTAATTTAATTTTTTTTAAATTTCATTTTATTTTATTTTATTTTATTTTATTTCATTTATTTATTTATTTAATTATTGCAGCATGTTTCTGTTGTATTTTTTCGATCGTTATCTGTGTTTTTGAATTGGTATAATTTCTGAAGCTGCAGCATGGCTCTCCTCATGCAAATGTGCCCCTGTTGGCCACCATACAAGATGCAAATTTAAGTAGTTTTGCCTAAAAGTTCATTGATAGTAAAATTTACAAATTGCTTTAAAATAACTGCACCAGTTGGTGCCTTTGCAGCTGTACAAGCTGACAGGAAATTTATAATAAAGTAAGCCAGCCGGCTCTTTTCATTTCCTCTTAGTTTATTAATGGACAGAGCAATAATGCTGCAAAGCCCCATTTTCCTAAACCAGCAAAATTGGCCAGAAAAGACAGGAGCAAACCTGCCTCCCAGTTAAGAGAGGTCCAGGGAAATTGGCTCGTCAACATATCAGACACTCATCCTGGCGGTGATGTGTAGGCGAACGGCGGAAGAGAAATTCCGGAGTACTGAGTGTATTCTCAATTCACCAGTGTCAAGTGTGCAGTAGAGTGTTACTCTGGAGAGGATGTTCCCCTTACTGATTCTTGTAGAGCTGTGTGACAACAAAAGAGAAAGGAAATGGATACAAACAGAAGGAACAAGTGACATCAGAAGTGTTCAAACCTGAGCAAGAGACAGTGGGTGCTAGAGAGCAACAGATTTTGGAAATAAAAAGAAGAACACAAGAGGGAAATTGATGAGAAACCAACAGAGTGAGTGACAAAAACACGCAAAGGCACCCTTGAAGTTAATGACGACACTGAGATGCCAGGCACGTTCGCAGGCGGAGGGTGCAGTCGGGGAGAGAAAGCTCATTTTAGGGAGCAGCCTGGCATAAATCACACAGCAAAATGCTAATGCTGAAGCCTCGCTAACGGAAGGGACTGATAGGGGAGCTGTCGTTGATTTATTCACACCTTCACAATACAGCACACAGATGATAGCAGGTGGTTGCAGCACTAGTGGTGCCAGCCCCGGCACACATCAAAGCCGAATATCCGAACGAGAGTGGGGTTCGAAGGAGGATCAGGTGCTGTTTGTGGAGAAGTGCTGGTCCAAGAACAGTGTCCCCATAAAAGCAATTTGTCAAAACACCAAATGTTTGTCAAGAGGGAGGACACAGCTTCAAACTGACACAGAGTGGAATCTATTATTGAAGCATTCCTGAAACCAAGAAACACTGAATCAAAGGCTGTCTGTGTTCTTGTCTAATTCTGCAAACAGAGAGGCTGCAGAATATCTCTGCTCATTGATTTTTTTTGTCATGGTTGTGATTGGCAGCGAGTATAACGGCCACCCTTCTGTCTCGTGTGCTGTTTCATCAGAATCGCCTTATCCGTGTCCCAGAAAACAGTCAAAGCCGGATTTAGCTTTTGTTATATTTGATTTTTGTGACTGAATCCATCCATCCATTTGCAAAGATGCACATTGTTTCTCATGTGCCTGTTTCCAAATACTTTGCATCTGAATTTCGAGGCATTACGTCACATGACAGCAGGGTTTAAAAATGTAGTTTTTGCCAACTCAACCTGCATGGTTCTGTGGATGGTAAGCTTGGTTGAGCCATCGTTTGGTTGATCGGTCAGCCACTTTGGTCCAGACTGAAATATCTCAAAAACTATGGGATGGATTGGCATAAGATTTGGTTCAGACATTCATGCCCATGCATGGATGAATGTTTGTAACTTTGGTGATTCCTTAACTTTCTATTCAGTGCTATCATCAGCCCAAATAACCACATATCTTCAAAATTAATTATAAAAACAAATAATATAACAAGCCCTGTGATAGTCTGGTGACCTGTCCAGGGTGTACCCTGCCTCTCGCCCAATGTCAGCTGGGATAGGCTCCAGCCCCCCCGCGACCCTCAAGAGGATGAAGCAGTTAGAAGATGAATGAATGAATGAAATAATATAACAGACTGTCTATTTGCACCTAGGTGAGAAAAGTCACTCTGCAACTATTCCGTTATTTACACCCATCCTTACAATGTGTCATCATGGAACCCTCTGCATGCTGTGGCTGGCTAGTAATTGGCATGTCGATGCATAGAGGTCAGAGATGGTAAGGTGTAGAGCAAAGAGATCATGGTTAGGGCTGGTACTAGTCAATCACAGGGTTAAATTCGGATTGGATTAAAGATTAAGGTGGTCAATTTACGAGAAAACAACTCACAGAAAGTCAGGTGAGCGACGCAAATTATAGAGAATAAGGTCCTGATCACACAGGACGGCTTTTTGTAAAAAGGCTTTTTACTCGTGGTTTTTGCGTTGCGATTCACCTTACATTTTCTGTGCTCTAGGCACCTGAGGCCTGTACTACGAAGCAGGATTTGGAGTTAGCGAGGTAACTTTGGGGTTAACTCTGGGTTTTCAGTACTACGAAGCCGGTTTTCTTTTTACGGGATAAATCACCGAGGCAACTTATGCTGAATAGCCAACCTGCTCCGGAGCAGGTTAACTTCAGGGTATTGGATCACAGCCTGTCAACACCCCGACCCCTGGAGTGACAGGTAAAAAAAGAGGAGCCTATATGCTGTTATATTCAGTAGAATCATTTCATTGTTCCAGGGGCTCTATTTCCACTGGTTTTAAAACAGGGCTATTGACAAATTGAGCGGTCGTTTACACACTAAACCCATGATTTTAGCAGGATTTGAAATTATGCAAAGTTTAGTTTAATCCTCAGTGATGGCTGACAGTGCTGCTACTTTTACACTCTGATTCATCACTGCAGTTCAACATAACATGAGACACCTGTGTGATGAGAACTAGGATAAAACAGATCATATTTTATTAGTAAAATAATCCACACACTGTTAATCAGCTCCTGTTATTATAAATGTAACATTTCAGTCAGTCAGACGTCATCAGTCATTAACTCCTCTTTACTTCAGTAGGAGAAACAGTCTGGTGTTACTTTAAAGTGTTTATGTTACATATTCAGAGGATATTCATCATCATCCAACTAAACAGCAAAACATACTCTGTCTTTGTCAGAGAGGCCCATAGCCATAGCTCAGTGATACCTGCATGTATTTTAAGACTCTGATAATGGTGAATTTTTGGATGGTGTTTTTAATATCTCTAGATCTTCCGTTTTCAGATTACAGTTTGTCGTTTGTATTCTGAGCCACTGACATTTTACTGTCTCATCAACAATTCACTGTCACTACCGTTCTATCTCATCTCATATCAAGCAGCCTACTTCATTCATGGTTCTGATGATGACACTCGCAATTGACAACCCCGCCTCTTTTACATGAACGCGTTTGTGGCTGGATGGGAAAACCCAGAACTGACTGAACCAGTTGATAACCAGCTTCGTAGTACCGGTTATCCAGAAGGTTAATGTTAGGGTTAGTTGACCCAGATAAGGTATATAGGGCAAGTTGAACTGGCTTCATAGTACAGGCCTCTGGAGTGTTTGCCAGAGCGCTCTGAACTCCTTGAGTTGAAAAAACTTCAACTCAGAGTGGAAAAATGTCCCACGTCATTTTTTTCCCCATTGTCCAATTGGTTGATTTGAGAGGTGGGCTTTCAGTGGTGGTTATGACAACAAAGTTATAACTGGTAAACAATGGAGGAGAAACTGGTGGTAGCGGTTGCTGGATACCTAGAGCTATACGGCCCGACAATAGGCAGCAGGTTGTCAAACTGCCTTTAAGTCATCCTAGAATATGCCTGGAAATGGCCATCATGGCTGCGGAGGTCCTGGACCAACTGGTGGTAAGCAAGGGATTCCACTACATCTCCATCAACAACCACAAATCCCACACCATCCCTGTCTCACACGGAGTCCCTCAAGGCTCAGTGCTTGGCCCGATCCTCTTCATTCTCTACATGCTCCCACTAGGTCACATCATCCGCCACCATGGTCTTCACTTTCACTGTTATGCCAATGATACCCAGCTCTACATCACCACCACAGCCATTACCCCTGCCATTCTCTCTACCCTCACCGACTGTCTCACCGACATCAAAACCTGGATGAACCGCAACTTCCTAAAACTCAACAGCAATAAAACGGAAATTATCATCTTTGGCCCAAAATCCATCCTCAGGATTTCTCACTCTGCATCAATGGTCACTCTGTCACTCCCTCCCCCCTGGTCAGAAACCTTGGCATCATCATGGACCCCACACTCTCCTTCAAGTCACACATCAACCACGTCACCAAAACATCTTTCTTCCACCTCCGCAACATTGCACGCCTTCGCCCCACTCTCTCCTCCTCTGCCGCCGAAACACTCATCCACGCCTTCATCACCTCCAGACTCGACTATTGCAATAGCATCCTGTATGGCCTCCCCACCACTGTTCTTCAAAAACTGCAATATGTTCAAAACTCGGCTGCCCGATTGCTCACTCACTCCCCCTCCAGAGAACACATCACTCCCATCCTCCGTCAGCTTCACTGGCTTCCCATAAAACAACACATCAATTTCAAGATCCTCCTCACCACCTACAAAGCCCTAAACAACCTTGCACCCTTATACCTGACCGATCTCCTCCATCGCCATTCTCCCACTCGCCGCCTCCGCTCCTCCGATGCCACCCTTCTCACCCCCATCACCAAGACCAAGTACCGCACCCTGGGGGACAGCGCATTCGCCATCGCCGCCCCTACCCTCTGGAACTCCCTGCCCCTGGCCATCCGGAACTCTGATACACTCCCCTCATTCAAGAGCCAGCTTAAGTCCCATCTCTTCAGGATCACCTACAGCATCTGAAAATCCTCCCCCCTTCATCCTCCACCCGCTCTCTGTCTTAATATGTGGTCCCTCTGTAGTGTAGTGTATAGTGTTGTTTATTTGCCTTTTGTTTGAGTGTCTTGTTTGAGTGTCCTTTGATTGAGTGTTTTGTTTGAGTGCCTGTTTCTGTACGTATTCTTTTGTAAAGCGTCTTTGAGTATCTAGAAAAGCGCTATATAAAAGTATTCTTTTGTAAAGCGTCTTTGAGTATCTAGAAAAGCGCTATATAAAACCGATTTATTATTATCATTATTATTATTATTATTATTATTAAGGGGATCCACCCTCTTTTTTAGGGTCTCATGTACCCACACAGATCTCAGGAAGGTGAGGGTAAGGATGTGATGGGTTGGTTGCCTGGCAACAATAAAAAAGGCGCAGCAAGCATTTTTTTTTGTTGTTGTTGTTGTTTGTTTTTTGTTTTCACTAGTTGCATTCAATTAAAAAAAAATAAGGCAGCGTGGTGCGCCTCGTGTTTTGCAACCTGCAAAATGCTTTCAGTGTGATCGGGACCTAAGATGTAGTGGATGAATGGGTTAACCACAGGACTTTCACACAGCAGACTGGGACTTGAGTCCCTTGTGAGACAATGCTTAGACTTTGTTGACTTATTGTTGTCAGGTTTTAGGATGTATTAAGCTGCTAAATGTACACTGCATACATAAACTTTAGCAGAAATGGATTTTATGGATTTTCTCCTATGGATTTTCTCTGCGACTGTGCGTCATAGCGAGAAACCACGCATATCACGTGAAACAACGGAACCATAGCTTTCTGACAAGACCACTTGTCAGTATTCCAATGTTTTCACAGTGAAAAAAAATGATAAAGTTACACTAAAATTATGTATAACAAAGCTTTCATACAGCTTTGCACACACATTACTCTTGGATGGGGGCGTCGGTGGCTTAGTGGTAGAGCAGGCGCCCCGTGTACAAGGCTGTTGCCGCAGCGGCCCGGGTTCGAGTCCAGCCTGTGGCCCTTTGCTACATGTCATCCCCCCTCTCTCTCCCCCCTTCACACTTAACTGTCCTGTCCATTAAAGGCAAAAAATGCCAAAAAAAAACATTACTCTTGGATGGATTACTCGCGAATGCAGGCTTGAACAGAAATGCCACGCATTTCACATGAAAGCGCAGGACCAGAGCTTTCCAGTGATACCACACACATCATTGTGCTGTCATCCCATCATGCTATGAATACAGATCAAGTGTCTGCAAAATAAAAACCTGACGAATTTCTTTACAATCCATTATACAGATCTTGTTATCAGTCACCAGATCTTGTTATCAGTCACTTCATATAGTGAGGAATATCATATCTTACCACGTCTTAGGCTTGCTTGTGTTTCTCCCTGTCTATCCACGTTTGTAGTCTGGCTTTCAAGATGCAAATATCTCCATATTGTCCAGTTGACACTCCATCAAACTTTGTATGACAAGACCAGCGCACTTCACCTTTGCGCACACAGACAACTGAGGCCTAATTATGCATAAATGACAGGGCCGTAGTCACCATATACATTGAGGGGGACACGTGCCCCCCCTAATGCCCAATTTTTTTTTTTTACTGCAAACAAAGTGGCAAATATTATCTTGGAGGACATCATTGCACTTGGTTGACTATATTTCTATTATCTTAGATGTAAATATTGCATGTTTCTTTCAGATAAAACACATTTTTGACTTGTGAATGAGTCAATGGAATTTCTTGAAATATTGAAAAAATACTGGCAATCATGTCCGCCTGGCACAAACCACATGTTTTGGACAACTGTGAAGTGACACAATGTCCCACCATCATGGTTTTTATATTGCCAGATTCCAGAGAGTCTCCCCTCTTCATATATGGCAGAATATGTCTTCTTCCAACTTGCTATGGTGAGATACATGTAAAAATGTAAGAATTTAGTAACACAGATTTGTTTTTTTTTTCATTGATATTGATGAGGACATGTAATGATGGCAAATCTGGATAGCCCAGATTGTCCTGAAAAAAAACAAGATATAGCATGTGTATGTAGCCTTTATAATGACTGTGATATGAGCTTTAAAGTAAAGGCAGTAAAAATACCCCGAAAAAGTCCTAGGGCCCATAGGGTTAACATCACATTACTTGGACACCATAGTGTTAATAACCACATTAGTGAATGAATGAATGAATAAATGAATGAATGAATGAATGAATTAGCATCAGTCAATGTAGACTGGTAACGCAATAAAGTTTTACATCCAGGGGACATATAGCACAAAGACAAATGCCTTAAAGGAAACCAATAATGTATTCATTGAGGGGAAGAACTGTGATTTCTTTTCTTTTGCAGATACTGTTCCAGGGCATTTCAGGACAGCCATGAATGCTGCAGGCGTCCAAATAGAGGCCATCCCAAGACTTACACCTGCATTATCAATAAAACTACCAAACTACCTGTAAAAGGCAAACACTCAACTTACGGGATGCAACCCAGATAGAAAATTGGAAAGAAATGTATTTTAAAGCAACTTTTTTCCAAACCTCTAACCCTAGATTCTGTCTCAAAACAATCATAGTTAAAAGGACCGTCAAAGCACAGCAGTTTTTTTTCTTATTTTCCTTTTGAAGTTCAGACCTGCAATAAATTGCTCTGAATGCTCACAGAAAAAAAAAAAAAAAAAAAAAAGCTGTTCCATCTCCATCTTGTTTGATCTCCCAGAGAGGCTGACGTTTCGGGATGTCCAGTCACCGCAGGAGTTCCGCCATGGTGAGACGGCGGAGGTGGTCTGCGATGTCATTAGCTCACCAGTGCCTGTGGTGGTGTGGTACTACCAGGACAAAGAAATCACTGAGGAGCACCACAGTAAGTTTTCATTACCTTTTGTCACTATGAAGTTATATGCTTGACTTTGACTACTGTTCTTTCACTTTATATGAAAAGTCATCTCTGGTTTAGTTACTTAAAGGGACAGTACACCCCAAAATCACAAATACATACTTTCCTCTTTATTAATCCAGATTGTTTTGGTGTGAATTGTCGACTGTGGGAGATATCGGCTGTAGAGATCTCTGCCTTCTCTCCAATGTAATAGAACTAGATGACACTTTGCTAGTGTTGTTCAGAGCACCAAAAAATACATTTAAGAAACTTAACAGCAATGTCTCTTTCTAGAAGTTGTTATCCAGTTACTCAAGATAATCCTCAGACCTGGTGGGAGCAAATTCATGTGGGAACTATTGTCTGTCTACTGAAATATGAAGCATTCACAACATCTACTTATAGCTTGCCAAGCACCACAGAGCTAGTTAACATTACAGCTAAGCTGAGGAGGACACCATTAACGTTTACATCTTGGATTGTCATGAGCATGAGCCTGTCGTTCATGAGTAGATGAATGCTACTTATTGCGCAGTGATAGAGTTGGCGGGCGTAGTTCGGTAGACAGAAAATAGTCCCCACATGAAACTGCTCACAACAAGGTCTGTGGATTATCTTGAGTAAGTCATGATTTCTGGAAAGAGACATTGATGTTAAGTTCTTTGAATGTAATATTTTTGGCACTTTGAGCACCACAAGCTGAGTGCCATCTAGTTCCATTATACTGGAGGGAGGGCAGACATCTCTACGGCCTATACCTCCAACACTCAGCAACTCACACCAAAACTATCTAGACTGATAAATAGCACTACAGGCAACAGGGAAAATATGTGTTTTTGAATTTAAGTTGAAGTGTCCCTTTAAAACATGTTCTAAAGGCCAGGTGAACCAGTTGTGATTCAGATTTGATTTAAATTGATGGAGTAACAAAATGATAAATTTTAATTCTCGGGGTAGAAAATTAGAAAATAGGTCCAAAATTTTTTTTTGTGGTGGTGGTGTTTTCATAATATTTGTCTACCTTTTCATTGATTTTATTTTATCTAGTTATTGTATTGTTTTATTTATTAATTGTATTATTTATTTATATTTTTTTCTATTACTGTTATAATTTGCTGCTTTTTTATTTTTATTTTATTTATTTATTAATTTATTTAATTTTTGGAAGAGGGAAGTGGCTATTTGCCAAGTAGGGCAACTATCAAAGTAAATTAAAGTTACCCTGTAGGGTTTATTTAACAATGTTTGTAAGGGTCCCTGTGTTGTTTGACTCTCGTGCATTAGCTACACGTCCGTGTGCGTGCATGTGACATCATACACTGCCCTGCCAATGGCTTTATGCCGTCATAAAGAAATGTAGTGGTGTGCCAACAAAGGCAGTGAAGAAGAAGACTGTTAGCAAGCAAGCATGAATATTAACAATGTAGGTTTCAAATTCATCTCGAAACTGGCTTTCTTAATATTTTAATGAGGAAGGACATGCATTTAAATTGTTTATTTGGCCTCAAGGATACAAACAATATTGTTTGTTTATTCCACATGGTACTTTTAAAACAAAAGGCCTGAATGGGAGAAACTGTATAGAAAAACGATGGATAGATGGAGTTTTGGGGGGAATTAAATTGTCTAATTAGTTGCTTTTAATGAAGCCAAAGAAAACATATTACTATAGTTAAGTTCTTAGTCTGAGCAATGGGGTCTTCAATGAACGCAAAATAATCAAAAAGTTTGGGTTATTTCACATCAGAGATTTCTGTATTTAGTTTCTGAATGTTGAGATATCAAATAACAGCCTTTTTTTGTTAATCTTGTTTATTTAGTCATGAATATTAGCTGTTATCAAGAAAAAGTTAAGACTGGAAATGAAACTGTCAGGGGCTTTAAAGAGTGTTTTTTTGTGTGATATAATTAGTAAAGTTTTAATTGTCAAACTGTGTAACTGATCTTTATTAATTCAATAGTAGATTATGATGGAAATAGAATATGCAAGTAAGCAGCAATCTCAAAAGGATTACATTTTGAATGTAAACCTGCCAAACACACTTGATTATTGAGAGGGAAAATGCTCACGCGTCCCGATGTGCCCAATTCTTTCTCTCATTGAAAAGACTCACTAATGTGCCAAAAAATACTGTTCTCTAGGAAATGCTATTTCCTTCCTTTGTGTGGCTTCACAATAAGACAAGGATATCAAATTCTATAAATAGAAATCCCATCAGCCCTGGAGGAGGCGTATAACTTGGACAGAAACCATGTTAACAAGCGACTGAGAGAATGGATTATGGAGAGGTTGGATGGTGACATTCGGAGATGCTGCTTCCCATGAGGCGCGATGCAAACCAACACCCTGCATCTTTTGAACAGAGCTATTTCTCACAAATGGGTGTATTTAAAGCCAATCTACAGTAATTTACAATCATGTTGTCAATCATATTCAGTCCCATTTAATCTAAAGCTGGCACAGCAAGCCCCTTTTAACATTTACATGTAATCAGCAGGGTCATTTTGAGTAGTTGATTTAGAACAATTCCGACATGCTACAAATATGTGTATTAGTTCTTCATTTAACAGTAACAGATATGTACAATTGAATGTTGAAATTGGATCGTGACTAGCTGAAATGTAATTTTCCATCATAGATTTATTAACAACATTTCACACATATCAACAAACCATTTTGGATATGTGGGCATCATATCCTTAAAGTACCACAAAGCCATTGGTTGAAATCAGCATTCATTTGGGATATGTACGTATGTGTCATAAATGGAAATCTGGATAATAGAATTCAATTCTGGCTTGTTAAAATAACATTTTTTGGTTTGGAATTGTAACTGGTCAGAACAAAATTTCGGTTAACTATAAATTGGCTGAAATTATATTCGTACCAACAATTATATTAAAGGTATCTACAGTGGCATTTCTGATTAGTGGTAGTTCCTTTTTCTTTAATCAAAAATTATTTTTGACTAGTGATAAAAGTAATGGTAGATATCTTTAGTATAATTCTTACTAGTACAAATATAATTTCTACAAGTTACACTTTTTTTCCACCATCTGGAATACAGTTATCTGAAATTGTGTTCCTACTAATTACAATTCCAAGCCAATAATGTAATTTCAACTTGCCAGAATTTAATTTTAGATATCTAGAATTCTATTTATGATATCGGTGATGTAAGAACAATTGTAGATGTCAACGATGAACATTGCCACTGGTAAGACTTTAAGTATTTATTTCAACAATTGGCATTTACATTACAGAGCTGCAGAATTTGAACTACACCCATGCAGTCTAAATTACATAAGAGATCTATAATTCAGTTTTGAATAGAAAAGTTTGCCAATTGTAATGAAGTTGCAGATATCTATAACAACCATGTCCAATAGTAAAAAAAAAAAAAATAGTTGATAACAATAACTAACATTTCCACTAGTGAAAATTTCAATAGAGGTTCAATAGAAGTTAATGGTAAAAGTTGACGTATTACAATTAAGTTACAGATATCCACAGTGAACATTTGCATTAGTAAGAAATCCTTTGTTGATATCAATAATTAACATTTCCATTAATGAGAATTGGATTTTTGATATCTGTAGATGAGTTTGAATAGACGTCAATGGTAAAAAATTGACTAGTTGTAATTAAGTTGCAGATATCTACAATAAACATTTCCATTAGTAAGAAATTAATTGTTGATATCAGTAATCGACATTTCCACCAGTGAGAAGTGAGTTGTAGATATCATTAATTGAAATTGCGACCAGTCTAAATTACACAATGGAGACTTGGAATTATTACCATCAAAACTAAATTATGATATCTGTAACTGAGTTTAAGCAAAAGTGCTAATTGTATCTCAGTCACAGGTATCGACAATAACAATATCCACAAGAAAGAAATTAATTGTTTGTATCAACAATTAACATTTCCACTCGTGAATTAAACTTTTGCTATCTGTTATTGAGTTTCAGTAGAAGTCAATTTTAAAACTTGACTATGTGTAATTCAGTTACAGATATCAACAATTACCATGTCCACAAGAAAGAAACTGTTGATATCAATAATTAACATTTCCATTAGTGACAATTTAACTTTTGATATTTTCATTGCGTTTGAATAGAAGTCAGTGGTAAGAGCTGACTAATTGTAATTCAGTTACAGATATCTAGGATGAATTTATGAAATTAATTGTCCATCTTAATAATTAACATTTCCACAAGTGAGAAGTTAGTTGTAGATATCATTGATTAAAATTGCCAACAGTCCAAATAATAAAATTGGTACTTAATTGGAATTATAGATATCTATAATTTAATTTGAATAGAAGTAAATGGTAAAAGTTGACTAACTGTAATTCAGTTACAGATATCGACAATGAACCTTTTCACTAGTGAGAAATTATTGTTGATATCAATAATCAACCTTTCCACTAGTGAGAATTGAATTTATGACTTCTGTAATTCAGTTAGACTAGAAGTCAATGGTAAAAGTTGACTAATAGTAATTTAATTATAGATATCCACAATGTATATTTTCCTTTAGTAAGAAATTACTTGTTAATATTATACAATACAGATATGTTGGCTTGGGACTCTGGTTAGTACAAAAAAAAAAACAATTGTTGGTATTAACACTTTGGTATTAGTGCTATTTATTAAATGTTAAATGGGCTTGCTATAACATATTTTATTTTTTTAAGATCACCCTTTTGCTAAAAGAGACAGACATAGGTAGAGAAGCACTTTGAGGACAGGATAACTTATTTTCTGATAAAAGGCAGGTGCAATGAAAGTAACCAGTAGACTAGGATTCATTATTTCCTCTTCTCCAACCGTCCTGATTTACAGCTCTCCACACCACTTCCCCATCCTCCATCTAGACAAAACGCATGCCTGAACGCTGATTAGAAAGAGTGACCCCTTGAATCTGTCACGTTTTTTAATTGAAAGTCAAATCTTCAGTGCCACGGTGATGATGAAACATGGGGAAGAAGGGCATTTTTTTTAATCATTTCACTCTAATTACGATGCATGGATATAAATATCTTTGCTTTAGAGAAATGAGATACAGGCCTCATCACTCCTGGCCAATCTCAGAGTAACCACAATGGGAGGGGGTATTTGGAACTGTAATTGCGTAAGTGTTTATCTTTGTGGACTTTATCAGGTAAATGTGCTGAAGTGAAGATTGACAGTCTAACTACTGAAGAGTGGAGATGGCAATTTTCTCCTGCTGTTTTCCTAACTTTCTTATCTCGCTTCTCTCTCTATCATACACTGTTGTTCTTTTGTCGTTTCCTCTTCCCGCTCTCTCTTTTCTGTCTCTGCCTGGCTCTCTGCCTGGCTCTCTGCCTGTCCTCCTCCTCCTCCTCCTCCTCCTCCTCTTCGCCTGTGCTGTGAAGGCAGGTTCCAGGTGCTGGCAAACAACAACCTGCAAATCCATCAGGTGACCAAGGCTGATGAGGGCGTGTACCGCTGCGAGGCCAGCGTAGAGGCACGTGGGGAGATTGATTTTGTGGACATCGCTGTGGTAGTCAATGGTGAGTTAAATTTGAGAAAAACACCTGTGGAAAACAGCTGCACAGCCAATCCTTTAAAGGGGGATTCCAACTATTCAGTGGGGCGGCATACAGTAGCTCACAAAATCAAGACAATCATTCAGTTTGTGATAAGAGCACCAAATTTGATACAAATATAGCTTATATGTAGAAGAAATCTGGATATAGGGGAATCGCAGACTGACATTCTGATGATCATGGCGACAAAATAAAAAATGGCCGGCACTTAAACCATTTAGGCTATAACTTTTGAACCAGATGAGCTACAAACACAAGTTTTGTGTCTATTTTATGTTTTTGACCATAAGAAACACACTGGAATGCTTATTTTTTTATTATTTGGATGCATCTGGACCCATAATTTGCAATTTTCCAAGATGGTGGCCACTTAAAGTTTTTTTTACTTTTTTTATTTTTATTTTTTGTTTAACTCTTTTGGCAGCAAACCTGGTTTCCTTGTCATATAAGCATTAGAAACACATTGGAATACTCAGATTTATTATCATTTATAAATCATATTTTATTTATGCTCTCTAATTTGCACATTGCCAATATGGCTGCTATATTGTATGCCCATGGAGATAAATGAAAGCAGATCAGGGGCATACTGTATCCTGTCAGACTTTGAGGCTTTCTGTTATTAATTTGTAGTCTCTCAGTCCTTCAGTGCCTCCTAAAGTTGAGGATGCTCTCTTGGTAAGACAGGTCCTTCCAATTGACCTATGACTAAGTCCCACCCTCAAACGTGATGAGCCAGTCACAGTGCGTATAGCCATTCCCATACACTCGGACATTCTCTGCCTGGACGTCCATTAAAATGCATTACAGAAAGTCAGTTTTGTTGTTTTATGAGCTTTTTTCGGAGATTTGAAGTTTAAAAATGGTCAAACGGTGTGCATGGGGTACATGCCACTCTGACACAAGGTATCCTGAGAGGCTGGGCGACGGGGTGTATTTTTTACATTTAAACCACATCTCAACTGAGAAAAGTGTCTCCTTTGGATAACGTTGTGTGGTAACGTTAGACCACAACATCAACTCAACGTGAATAAGATTAACAATGATGTCTACATCTGTTCTAAGGTAAGTCAACATTGTGTTTGAGGCAACATATTGTCACTTTGCTGGAAAGAAATATAAAGTTATCTTTAACATCTCTAGCTAACGTTAGCTAAAGTTAGCCAAACGTTAGCTACTAGCTGCGTTGTTCATCATGTCACCTTGTTTGCTGGGAGTTCATTAGCCTATTTTGTTCTAGTTTTGTGCTTTGGTGATCGTACATCATTGTTAGCTGTTGTCCAAAGGGCTCTAGTTAAGCTAACGTTAACTTCTGGAGCTTAGCTTCATTCATTTATCTGTAAGATAACAAAGGTTGGCAAACGTTACGCTGAATGATTCAGTGTAAATACTGTAGCACCAAACTAACGGAGAGACACTCTTGGTAAAGATGGTAAAAAGGCCGTTATCCTTTTCTCATATTCTGAGCCAAAAACCTTAACTTCAGTGGCACTTTAACTTGTTGTCTTTGATGGCGACAGCAACGAGATGTGGTTCACAAGCGTACACTGTGACCTGTAAATTTTGGCTTGTAATTTAAGCTTTTCATCGACCTTCTCAACAATGAAATGATGAATATATCCCTCCAATGCGTAGTTTAGGCCCTTTTGGTTACTTCTCAATGACATTTGATCGTTATGTCCCCAAAAAGTCATCGTGTACTGTGACACCTGCCATAGCGCTGGTCACTGAATGTTGATAGTTTGTCCGAGTGAGTGGAGGGGGGCGGGGCTTAGCCATAGGTCAGTTGGTTCCAGAGGCTAGGCAGACTCCTTCCTAGCATTCGTCGAACACATATTGGAATAGGCTAGCTAGTTTTAGGAGGCCCCGCCTTCAATATAGGAAAATTGTGCGGCAAGAATTGTAGGTAAATGGACAAAGGAAAATGTTGGCATTGTAAGCTACTGCAAACCACGAATATGTTTCATTTGCACATTGCATATGTATCATTGCAATGTTTCTAAAGTAATGTAGTTTTGATTATCATTTGCTGAGCTGCAGACCACTGTTCGAGACCAAAAACATCAAAACTATTTGTTTTTAAGTGAGACATTGCTGTTTCCAGTAGATTTTTAGGCACCAAACACGTTCTTTATTGAGAAATTGTTGCCTTTTCAGGGGGGATTTTGTCCCCCCAAACTGGATATTTCAAGCCAAAAAAAGATCTTTTCCAAACCATAAACAAGTGGTTTTTATGCCTAAACCTAAGCACACATTTACTGCAGCATTGTTAAAATGTTAAGTTTCAAAATATCTGGTATATATCTGAAACTTTCAATGCCAACATGTTTTTTTCTTGCAATTGGTTTGTGTATATAGTGCTGTATTTTATTTTTAACATCCCATCTTATCTTACGTCTGCTTTTGTCTTTAATGTGACCAGTGCTTTTATTGCTAAGATGACCATTTCACTTGTCCAGTATATTTTATTGTACTGTTAACCATGTGTTATCCTACATATGACAAATAAGGTTAAAACTGAAGCTATGAGCTGTACTTGGAACATGAAATTCATGTCTTGTGGAGGTTCTGAAAATTCACAAGAACTAGGTTCGATTGTTACTGAAACTTTCAAAGAACACTTGTAAACTAGCTGCAGGATAGTTTTTCTTGTGGCGTATAATCCTCTTAGTGTGACATAGCCCAGTAAACAATCTTGTTCTTGACTCACTATCAGCATACATCTTATTGAATACAAACCAAAACCTCCAAACCGAGCTGAGAAGTAAAGGTCCTCAGAGCAGAGCTTTAAGGAAGCTCCGCAGAACACAGACACACAGTGTCAACAGATTAGCATGCATTAGGGACTGGGTTTTCCCCTGCACACACACGTTTTCTTGTTGTTGCTGCTGTTGTTGTTCTCATAATTGGACACCACTCATTCTTTTTATTCTGAAGCCTACAAGGCATTCTAGTCGGCAGACACTCAAGGTTATAAGTATAATAACGGAGCAAGGGCAGTGAATACAGGAGCAGAAATCAGAGTCAGGTGTGGTCATTAGTAATAATTTGTTAGCTTGGAGAGAATCCATAATTTCCTCCAACAAGTGGAAATACATCTTTGTGTGGTGAGAACTTTGTTGTTGAGCCTGTTACTAGACCACCAACATGAAGTTGACACGTTGCAGAGCTTGTTTACAGTGTTTTGATCATGTGCAGAGTCAAGACGATGATTGTGAAGCAGCGTCCACTGATGTGCAGGAACTGAGCTGGAAATTCAGGTTGAATGCACCGACCCTTGTAGAATCCAAACAGAGTTGTCAGCTTTGACAGCTCCACCGCCTCGATAAGTTCATCATTGGCACACTTATAGCAGGTCTGCTCTTCCTGCTACTATTGGTATGACTTTTTTTTTCCAATTCTCTTTCTACTTCGGTTTGATTGAAAATTTCAATTAGCACCGTCCTTTGGCTCTGTGGGCCAAAAATCGAAGGATGTCATTTTAATTTTCTCATTTGTCCTCATTTACAGCGAGTCACCTGAGACTGCTGAGGTGATTGAAATGATTTCACTAAGGCCACGAGCGTCTTGTAACGCTTGAACAGCTGCAATATTGTCTCTGCCTATGTAATTCTCTCCCACCTAATGTAATAGCAGAGCAGCCCTGCGCCCAAAAACTATGAATTGCATTCAATTTAGCACACCACTTACCTCACTTCTGAGGAAGATCCAATAAGCCTGCTCAATGAGGCACGACCTATTATTGCAGCGACACGACACTGGCAATGTGGTGCTGAGACGGGACAGTGTGCAGAGCGCTTTGCTGAGCGTCCTGAGAAGAGCACGCTCTCTGAGGGAGACACGTTAAAGTGAACTTCACTTCGCCTCAAGGAGATTCACTCAGCTGATCCCTAAAGACTCTCACCATCAGCCAAACTAAATCTGATATGAAGAAACATTATTTGGTCCCTATCAAATATTAAAAGCCCTTGGAAAAAACTTTATGACCCTAATGAGTTTTTCTAATTTGATATCACCAGGTACAGCTGAGGGATATCTGTTACAGCAGTTCATGCACTTCTGCTGACTTTTCTTTTTTGCTGAGCATTCAAAATGTGCTCTTAAAGCTGTCCATCCAAATTTCATTCATATTATTTAACTTAATTTTGATTAAAGATGCTATAATTTCTCTACATATATAATTATGTATCAACAATTACTTAAGTTTACACAATTGACATTATGAACACATTAGAAAATTGGGTTAATAAACAGTGGTAGGCAGCACAGAGGCCAATGAAAATGTTGCAGTGGTAACCTCTTTTTTGTATCTGTTTGTCATTCAGTCTCTGTCAGAGTTAAAGCAAACTAATTTTAAGTGATGTTCAGGCTCTGTGTTGGGGAATCGGATGGGATGGGATTTAGAGTCGAGGGCGTTGGGACTCTACACGACACGCAAAGCTTTTATTTACTTTAATTTACTTCTATTTCACAGATAAGAAACAATAATTTGTGTAGACAATAAAGCCTCCACAGTAATAGCATTTAAAGTCTTGTGTGTAATTTATCCCGGCTTCATATGAGCAGAGGAAATTTCAGGTAGTCACTAGGCTAATTCATAAAATGTAAAATACCATAGGTTTGTGCTAATAACGTTAGCATGTTGTATTTGTTTGGAAAATGTGTTTAGAATAAGACAGTTGTTTTGTCGGTGAACCTTGTGAGCTTTAATTGAGCCAAATTTTGTAACGTACCTTTGTTAAATGTTGCTGTTGTCCCTGGCTTCATATGAGTAGAGGAAATATCCACTAGCTGCTAAGCTGATTTATACAATGTGAAATGCCATAGGCTTGTGCTAAAAACATTAGCTTGTTGTATGTGTGAGGAAAATGTGTCTTGATAAAGACAAGTGTTTGTCTGTGAATGCTGCGAGTTATAGTGAAGCCAATTTGTGTACTTGTGTTTGAAATTGTCTCTATTAAGCCATGTTTAATGTGTGATTTGGGTGTGTCTTGAATCTACTCAACTTTATAGCACTTCACAGAAACCTCATCGCTGACTAGTGTTTTGGAGGTGTAACTGCAGAGTGAAACCACCGCACAAGTATAAATGCTCACAACAGCGTAGAGCTGACGCACAAGTATAAATCCACCTTAGTCCATATCTATGAGGCTAATTACCACTAATGACACCCATTTAATCAAGTGATAGTATTTGAAGCTGGCATAGAGGTCTGTGATATGTTTTTGCAGCTATGCTGAAGCCTATACCCCCAACCATTTGCACAAGCAACCCCGTGTGTATCATTTCCGCTTCCTGCCCTTAAGTCAAATCTCTTCTCACTCTGAAGAACTATTTTTGCAGGTCTGGAAACAAGGCAAAATCTTGTTCTCTCTCTTCCACCACCTTTATATTTATGGGGCATGTCACTTGGAGAATTCACTAGGATTATTCCCCTTCTGTGGTTTGCAATCGTGAGGGCAAGGTGGGGCCAGAAGAGCTGTCTTAGCAGAGGATTTCCGAAGGAAGAGAAAGCCGGCAGAGTTACCAGAGAATACAGTGTATCGACAATGACCTGGACTGGTCGAACAACACAGAGGCCTCAAATACAAGCAGATAGCTAGGAGGTCCAGGTATAGCAGTGAGTGCAACAGACTGTGCTACATGTTTTATCAATCACCTGTGGATGGTGAACTGTTCTCTGTTAAGGTGCCTGGGGATGAACCAGTGAAGTAGGATAAACAATCTGATAAAAAACAGCCAGTCTTTCTCACTATGAAGACCCCTGGAGGAAGAAGAAAGAATAAAGGTTGAGGACGAAAGGGATGCAGCCACAGGGTATCTTCAAGCTGCACCTCATCTCGTGAGGTCCAGCATTGAGCACTTAAATCTCTTTCTTGTAGGGATGGACATTGATTCTTGTCCACACAGATCCATTGACAGCCAACAGAGAGGGAGCTGACTCTCGATGCTTTCCTGCATGAATTCTCCTGGACTGCTTTTTGGACTCATCTTGTGCTGCCGTTTGTTTGTTTTTTCTTACTGTTTGCTGCTTCCATAGCCCAGTTTTACATATGGTCGCTCAGGTTTATTTAGCTTATACTCTGACTTGCTGGATGTAGACAGGGAGTATAAACCTGCCATTGGCTGGCTACTTAGGCTGGCATTCTTCCCCCTTTCCTTATCTCCATGTTACTTTTTTCAAAATCCCCTTCACTATGGGAAACAGCCACCTCCAAGCTAACAACCTACACACTGAAAATGGCATGTTTTGACAAAGACTGGGTCTTTCAATAAGTTATGCCTGTGAACTCTCATGCTTTGTGTGGATCCATTGTCTGACACTGCTATACATAGTTGATTTGCCAACGGCCCAAAATTCTAAAGCCTCAATAGTCCAAAAAATGTTTCATTGGGCAGAAGGTCCCTTTGTCTGACAGCCCATTATCTCAAAGATGAATGTTCATTGCTATAAAGTCCCATCTCTCCAAAAATACACATTTCCTGAAGTTAGTGTCAGTTTCGCAGCTGCATTTCAGCCAACAATCCCAGCTGTTTTTATTGACCCTTTGTGGCGTTTTTTCACTGAACCGTCCCTCCACTTTTGTACCGCCAAACATGTGTGTCTTAAAGGGATAGTGTACCCAAAAATGAAAATTCAGCCATTATCTACTCACCTATATGCTGAGGGAGGCTCAAGTGAAGTTTTATAGTCGTCACATCACTTGCAGAGATCCAAGGGGAGAGGAGGTGGCAACACAACTCCACCTAATGCAGGCTTACGGCGCCCCAGATTCAAACGTCCAAAGACACATAATTGAAACCACAAAATATCTCCATACTGCTCGTCCGTAGTGATCCTGGCGATCTTGGTCTCGCGCGCAAGCGTGGTACACATAGAGGCAGTTAGAGCTACAGGCTACAATGAGGCTAAAAACAGAGTTCAAATGACGTTTTTCCAAACAACTTTTTACGTCGGGGCTTCAGGACACTTGGATCACTATGGACGAGCAGTATGGAGATATTTTGTGGTTTCAATCATGTGTTTTTTGGACGTTTGAATCTGGGGCGCCTTAAGCCTCCATTAGGTGAAGTTGTGTTGCTACCCCCTCTCCCCTTGGATCTCCGCAAGTGATGTGAGGACTCTAAAACTTCACCTGAGCCTCCCTCAGCATATGGGTGAGTAGATAATGGCTGCATTTTTATTTTTGGGTGCACTATCCCTTTATGTCCAAACAAGATCTTTTCCTAACCATAATCAAGTGAAACATTAAGTGTTAATGTATCCGCAACAAATAATGTGCAAATGTAGCATGTCCATGGTTTATAGACACAAGCAATGTGAATTTTTTCTAGCCATTGAGTTGTCAGATTGCAGGGAGTGTGTATATTCAATTGCAAGGGCGCAGTTGCTGATATCCAAACAAGCCCACGCATTACCTCCCATAGCAGAATGATCTGTCCTTTGTCTAGCAGTTACACAGTACCCAGGAGATAGGTCTAGCTACACCAGACTATCTAGCTTGTGACCCCTTTGAATAAAGCAGCTGACCAACACTCTCTCCCTAAATGGTCAATTTAAATTCTTTTCCAAATGCATCGTTGAAAATATGAATATCCTGCAAAATATGTAACACAGAGCATGCAAGCAAATAGGGCTTTAATGGGAGTTATTTTTACGTAACAGACTCCTATGTCTGAATGACAAAATGCCTTTAATTTAACAGATGGATGAAGCCAGCACTGTTAAGTATTCCATGTCTGAAAAGAGCTTAGAAGCCCTCAGGTCAACCTTAGAACACTCTGCCAACTTTATTTTAAGGACTCAATTAGCAGAAGAGTCTTTTTGAATGACGCTGTAAAGGAAAAGTGAGGCAATTTAGAAAGTTTTTTCGCATACTTTCCAGTGATTGAGTATTCAGCCTCTGGTTGACTACAAAGAAAACATCAAACGTTTTGCGTCTGACAATAGCTTTGAGGTTTTTCTTTATGCATTTTATGTATCTGTTAAAGTTAAGGATTGCCTCTTGGATCACCACAAACTGCTGTCAATCAATATTTTTCAAATCCCTGCATAAAGTTGCAAGTTGTATTTGTGAATTGTTGACCGTCTGATTGAATGCTGCAGTGTCTCTATGGTTCATTTTGTACAGTACATTGAACTCCATCACCATCTTTGAGTCGCACGTTACACAGAGTTATATTCAGCTTGTAGCAACGATATGTCACGCTGTTCTTTTGACACCGCATGTCAGGAAAATGTCAGCTCTGACTACTTCAGCAGTGTGTTAACAGACGCTGCTGTAACCGCTCATGCAGAACAATATTTTGTCTGAATACAGGGCTGAAATAGCTTACTGTATACTTTTTTCCCCCCCGTGTGAAGTCATAAATATTCATGGGTCAGTTGATAAAAGAGTGGTTTTTCTTGCCTATAAGCATGCAGCGAATGAAGCTCGGCTGACCCGCTGCAGCTCCCAGTCTCCAGTGTATCATCAAAGCGGACCGTAGATGAGGATGATGGCGTATCGAGGAAGAGGGCCACCCACTGAATGGCTAATCAACCTGAGGGCAAAATAAGCTCAGTGTCTAGAAGGATGCAGAACATTTCAGGAAGTGACCTCAAAAGTTATCACGGAGGAGTTTTCTAAGTTACAGTACGTGAACACAATGTAAACAAATACACTTAAAAGCAAGTGATTACCAATAATTACACGAAATTGGCATATTATGTGATTAACATATGTAATTTTGCTCTCTGTATGCTGTCAATAAGCATTTAAAATCACACTGTCTGAGTTCCCTACTCTCCCTCACTGTTAGTGCAGTTTATAATGGACACATTTGTCCTTCCTGTCATGACATGCAGTGATTTTTCATCTCTGAATGTTGAGGGGAATCCCATGAAATGAGACATATTACAGGGAGACAAATACATTTGTCATCCTCAGTGTAGCATCTACATCAGATGGAGTTAGACATGGCACACTGGCAAACAAAAACCTGCCCTGCTAGTTCACTTAAAGGAATAGTTCCACTTTTTTTTGGAAATAAGTTTACTTGCATTAATGCCGAGAGTTAGATTGGCAAAAAAAGATCTATACTGCCCTTATATTAGTCTGGAAATTATAAGAATACAGTCAGCCGCAGTTTAGCTTAGCATTAAGACTGACTGACCCTGACCCACAAACACCTGCTAATATCGTCATTGTCTATCGTGGGAGAAGTTACAATCAACATTCCTTCCTGGGACCAATGGCTCAGTTGTCATGGGTATTTATTGGCTCTAGGTCCAACTTGAATTGATGGAAACATGATACTTGGGTGAATACGCAAATTTTTGCTCCCTTTCTGGAGCCTCCATCTGTAACTTCTGCGACTCTTTGTCATCTTTGACACAAATTCTGTCCATCTCCCTCCAAGCAGTGCTTGAACATTGTTCCAAATGAGTCACCACCGAGTTTGAAAGAGAGACTAAATAAGTAACAAATAATCAAAAGAAGCATCCACAAACATTTTCACTGGCCTCCATGGTGCTTTCTACTGTTTACTAACCCTGTTTTCTGACACGTTCATGACATCTAAAGCCCAGCTCAGACTAAGCCTCGCGACGAGAGGAATTAAAACTTGCAGCTACTTGCAATGTGCCGTTCAAACCTGCATATACAGCGAGCAGCAGCATTGACAGACGGAGCACCTGCCGCAGCAAGTGTCTGTGGTAATTTTGACTTGACCAGTGGACTTCACTACAAGCCAGTTGGCTGGTGACATGCTTTATGTTTGAGCTCGTCGAGTCAAGCTCAGACTGGTCAGTTCACACCGCTGCAACTTTTCTCTGCGACGTTCTAAAACAGTTTCAT
Organism: Epinephelus moara; assembly: GCF_006386435.1. Classification (NCBI taxonomy): domain Eukaryota; kingdom Metazoa; phylum Chordata; class Actinopteri; order Perciformes; family Serranidae; genus Epinephelus; species Epinephelus moara. The sequence goes on from NC_065520.1 coordinate 1,096,520, forward strand.
CTTGTCACCAATCTTTGGTCTGAATTGGGCTTAACATGACCAATCCATTCTCATCCCCAGGTCACCAAAACCCAACACTTTGTCATGCCCCTTGGCATGTGATACAAATGGCAAAAGCACCCTTTGATATCTCTGTGAGATGCACTGGATAACTTCAACTAATTCCAGTGTAGCCCCACCAACAGCAATATCTGACGCTCAGAGCAACTGACATAGCATAAAGAGCAAGAAAGTCTGTGTAGGACGGGAGGGAGGGGAGGTGGATGGGTCAAACAACATGGACTTTCAGCCAGGAGACCGCTGTTTTTGTCCTGTGTGACACCAAAAGTCAGGGCTGTTTTAAAATAACGTCATGTAACTTAACATCCATCCATGACGTACTGAGGTCACTCATGTAACATATTTACACATTAAGGACTTATTTTAACCTAACCTTTACAGGAAGTCAAGTCCTAACTCTTTCTTGACTGGGACAAATTACCACAGCAGAGACTCCAGGAAGTTTCTGGTCCAGACCAAGAAATAGTCCAGCCCATTTTGCACAGATCAGAGAAACAAGGTATAACATGTATATTGAGCTTTGGACTGAGGCAGGAAAGCTGTTTTCTCTGTTTCGGGTCTTTATGCTAAGCTAAGCTAACCAGCTGGTGGCACCGCACAGACATAAGAGTGGAACTGATCCTCTCATCTAACTCTGCAAAATGTGGAACTACTGCTTTAATGCAAATCAGTTTGGGTTGATTATTAAACAGATTATAGCTCATATCTGTGGCTAGCATCTGCCAACTTCTCTATTTTGCTCCCCTCAATAGAGCCTAATGTTTTCCCTCAATCAGTATCAAACATCTCTCCACTCTCCATTTTGATGACCTGATAGCCACACTAGTCCCAGTTTGTTTCTATGGCAACTGACGGTGATGCAAAATGCAAATGACTTCCTGATTTCCCCTGTACCCTTCCAAGACACATCCACTTAATTGCTGGTTCACTCTCTCACACAGGAGAGCTTCAATTTCCCCCTTTTCAGCTGTCAGTCCAAACCACTGGCCATGTCCTTCAAGATTGCTCAAAATGATTTCGCAGTGACATCAATCATAACCGCTGGGTGCTGAAGAAGAGAATATACATACACATGTCCCATTCCCAATTATAAACCAGCACTGGTTTCCTAGCTTGTGTGCTAATCTGGAAGGCAAAACAAATCCCTAATAAGCACTCAAGCAAAGGTCTTGTCTCAAAACATTCACTTGCTGAATTTCTAGTAGGTGCAATACGGTTATGACATTTACCCAGAACATTTCCCGACTTCTAAACATGGGTGATCCTCAGTTCATTGAAGCCCTCAACAGGAAAACAAGTCCTCTAACTCCTTCATTCAAATCGGTCCGAGCAAGTTTGTATCCCAAAATATGTTTGCTTACGCTTGTGGGGGACGTCGGTAAACCTCACACTTATCTCCACCGAGCCTCTGAAGTTTCAAGAATATGACTAATACATGAAGAATTCATAAAGCTTGCCAGATTTTTTTTTTTGCATGCTTAAACCCTGTTGCTGATTTGCTCTTTTGAAGTCTTTTTGCTTGGCAGTGTGTCTCATTAACAGGGCTGTTTCAACAAGCCTCACTGATGTGGGAGTGCAGGAAGAGGGAGAGGGAGAGACACACTGGAGAATGGAGATCTATTGGCGTGGAAATCAATGGTTATCATGTCAGGCAGATGCTTGCTCCTCTCACTAGCCGAGTCAGGACTATTGGAAAGGACTCATAGTGTTTGATTATTGCTCAGGCCATTTTTATCCCTGAAAAGCTTCCTGCACCTTGATGTGTTTCCCTGTACATGTGCGCTCTTTTAGGCCTGCATTTCCTATTGTGTGTGGATTTTACTAATGAAAATGGAAGTAGTCGTTTTTTGGCAATAACTAGATGATAAATAGGCAGCATGAGACAGATCAGACACTGTGGTATTTAGATGTACCGTGAAGAGTTTTTCCCGGAATACACACTGGTGTCGTTAGTGTAATTGATCTTTTAAGAAAGACTACAGTACACCACGGCGTTTGGTTCATTAGGTATCTGCAATGATGCTTTGTGTTGAGTCCCCATTCATTATCCCAAGTTTTTTTTGTTTCCCACTAACTTCACAACTGTGTTTCATCAGCGCTGCATTTTAATGAGATTTTTAAGCCACCTATTATAATTTCTTTAATCTTCCACCAAGTTGTTTTAACATGGAATGAGCGTCCTCCAGATGACATCACTTGGAGAACAAATTCAGTTCATTAACCTTCGATAACTCCCACACCAAACTGCAGTTTTGGAGTATCAAACAATTCCGCTTTGTTTTCCCACAAAGTGACACCTTTAATGCGTTTCAACCCTTTTTCTTTTGGATCAGAGGAAAACAAATCGTGCAGAAATAATATCGCTGTGCAGCTGCCAGTTACAATAACACATATTTAACACAAGTGCAAACATCTGTTAATTAGGTTTTTATTTGCAGGATGAGGATGGGCAGCTTTTCAGACACAAAAATTCAAGATGTTTTTAGAAGCGAGTCCCTTTTGTTTTCATGCTAACAACTCTTTGCGTGGGCTGTGCTGATTTTATGTTGATCTTCGTCTCAGATTAATTAGCTGAATTGTAAATGAAACTGGTAGAGGATGAAGTTGCTCCCAGGATTAGTACGTGTACATTTTGTTTTCTGGTTGTTTTACAGCAAACAAGCCGTGTTTGACAGTTTGACTGCACCAACAAGTCTTTAGTTGAAACCAGTAATGGAAAATTTTGATGTGTTGCATTTGGTTTGTCTATATTCATGCCGCCTAATTACAAGCAAACCAAGGCTTGTAAACAAAAGTTACAGTGCATGTCTCATACTTATGTTGTAGAGAATTTTATGCCTCCACACTGGTGATAGCCGTAGCCAGAGGCATTAAGTTTTCGGGTTGTCCATCCCATTCTCTTTAACGCAATATCTCAAGAACACCTTGATAGAATTTCTTCAAATTTGGTGCAAATGTCCACTTGGACTCAACAAAAAACTGATTCTGGCCATTACTCAACAAGACATTTTGTAGGATACTGTATTGGTGACACTACTCTTGGATGTCCCTGTTGAAACTGTGCTGATTGTATGGATCTTCTGTGCTGACTGAGAGGAAGATGTGTGTGAAGTATCTACGTTTTCAGAGACATGGGTATAAGCTGTTTATGCAATTTGATGGTTCGTAAAGACATACGACCACAAGGAAGTAATTTTTACTTACACTTTGTGTTGCAGTGTGATCTGTATTGAGATACATTATCTGGATAATAACATCTGATCACCAGCCTCTGCATTTACACCTGGCATAATGAATCATTCTCATTGTCTCAGCTCTGCCCACATGGTAATCAGATCTTCTTATGCATCTTGGTCTATTGGTCTTACTTATTTCCACTTAGCAAGGAAGGGGTCTCCTGTAGCTTTTTGCAGGGCTTGCTTAAGATTGAAGGAAGAAGTGGAGTTAGATGACCTTTCTATGGGGCCAATGTGGGCCAGATATTTTATTAATAAGAATATGGCCAAACAATAGGGATTGCATTTGCACCTGGTTGAGATCTCCAAGTCCATCCCAATGGCATTTTTGAGTATTTTTCCATGCACTTTTAATGCATTTTATTTAGACTTTGACAGTAGAAATGACAGGAAATGAGAGGACCAATAGGAAATGACATGCAACAAAGGTCCCAGGTCAGACTTGAACCAGGGATCTTGAGGTTCATGGTCCTTGCCACTGGGACAAATCTGTTGTTTTTCCAGTTTTTGTGAAATCATGCTTATCGTATCACGAAAACCGTGACAAGTACAGTAGCTGGGAAAATATCAACATGGGGCACTGAATTGATGAATATACTGTTTATAAGACCAACATTGAGACAAGAATTAGCTAGTAAGTGTGCTGTCTTTTAACTGTATGTTTCAGTGGGTGTCTGGTGTTGAGTAATGGAAAATGTTATTTCTGTGGGACTATGAGACAAGGTCCTGTAAACCTGCAACAACTCTGACCACAAAGATCAGTAGTGAACATATATTATATAACATACATATTTATTACCCGCCATTATACCCAAGTCCAGACCTGCCCTAACTCGTTAATATAAGTCCTGACACTCCCACAACCTAAATGATGATTAAACACATACGCTACAGTCACTCACTTAGTTATTTTTACTACTTTTTTTGTGCAATTGGAACATGTAAGTGAATTTTAAATCATAATCTATCATAGCTGACTTGGCAGAATCAATCACCAACTCTGTTGCTGAGTTCTCTGTTCTTGAATCATATAAAGTCTTTTCACTGTCTGCACTTGATGCCAGGATGGCAAGCAGCTGATTAGGCTTGATAAAATTTCCTGATTTAGATGTTAAAAATACCTTACAAATATTTTTATTTCTAACTCAACCTCCCTGCATTTAGTTCATTTTTACCTGTGCCTGTACTAGAGGGTGACACGGGCGTGGATTGTCAGTCCCAATCTCTCCCACTCCCACAAAAATAATCCCATCCTGTCCCAATCCCACAAGAATGACTCCCGTCCCATCCCGCTCCCGTGTTGTGTTTCAGTTACAATAAAAAAAAAATATATATATATCTATAGTACATGGATCACACAATGCCTACCTTAGTTGAATATCAACCCAAATATGACATCTAATGTTGTGTTTTGATGTTTATTGCCTAATTATTTTAACATTCACTCCACCTTGATGCTGTTCAGAATGACAAACACATTTGATTTCTGATGTGGTCAGACAACACGTCATAAGAACCAGTTCTGATAGAGAAAAATGTAGTTAGTTAGTATTGCAGTAAAAGTAGTGTTTGGTTCCTCTGACTGATATTATTATATATGGCATCATTAGATTATTAATACTGAAGCATCAGTGTTAGAGCAGCATGTTACTGTTGTAGCAGGTGTGCGGTTAAGTTGGTCGTATTCGCTCTTTTTGTTGAGATGGTTTTAAAACAAACCCGGCACACCAGCTCGTTCAAATTACTGGGCTGCCCTCTGTCATTTGGTCTAAATCCAAAACACTCCCACACAGGGGCCGTGGCGTTTGGTTTAGGAACAAGTTCCCTGTCTTTCTCTTACGCTCAACTCTCTGTTTCTTCTCCGCCTCGTCTCCCCCTCACGAAGATCGCACTGTGTGTGTGTGTGTGTGTGTGTAGCCCATAGCCCCGCCTCCCCCACACAGACAAAGACACTCGATGACAAGAGCTTTCCCTTCGTTCATTATGCTAATGAACCAACTCACCTGGCTGCCAGACGATGCACGGAAGTGAACGCTCTTGTCGTCCAGTCTCTTTGGTGGAGAGAGACAGCCTCTAGCCTGTACCCATTAATCACCCATTACACAACGTTTCTTTCCAGGGTACCCATTGGATACCCGTGGGTACTCGACCCAATGCAGGACTCTGCTTCAGATATAACAGCTTGAGTCAAGTATAGAGGCTGTAATATGTGTATCATCAGCTTATCATTTAGAAAATTAGAACTGGCAGGTAAGACAAGTCTTCAGGATAACGATAACTTTAGCCTGTATAGCTAGCTGGGAAAGTGACAGGAAGTGTCCTTTTTCTTAGGTTATTGTAATTCAGTCAGCTCAATGGCCTTTAGTAATGTTAACTTTTTGGCACAGCAACAACTGAAGGGGAAGGGAAGCTGTTGAGGCTTTTCTCATATGGAAGTTAGCGTGGTTTCATCTAAAGTAGATTGGATAGATGCTAGATGGTTGCTCAAATGTAGACAATGCTGCAAATGTTTTCATGATTTCTGAATCATTGTGATCTTACTAAAGGTATGTAATTGATGTCCCTAACAAAAAACAAGTATACTTTAAGTTCATTTTATGTAGTATATTTAAGTAAAGTTCAAGTTTATTTCTCAAGTACACTTTATGTAGTAAGTATGCTAATGTTACTGCACTAGTAGTATACTTGTGTACTACTTATATACTTATTGGGACTAAATTGGCCCACTTTTCAGTTTTGAAGTGTAAGAGTAGTAAACTTTGACTTCATGACCAGTTTACATCTACTATAACTATACTGGGAACCACACTAACAAGTAAACATATACATACTGTCAGTTTACTAGTTCTATACTTGTAGCCCAAGTTTTAGTTTAAGACAGTACACATAAAAGTATTGTGGTGGCAATATCTATGAGACAAAACATAGAGTCAGAGAAACTTGTCTTTCCGAAAGTTTCATTTAGCATCTGCAGATGGACTTGCAACAAACACTCAAGAATGAGCTGAGTGCAAAGAGTGAGCACTACCCACGGGAGATGTCAGATACTTATACTCACAAGTAAAGCACTCACAGCTTGTTACACACTGACAAAGAGTAAATGTCATGTAAGGCACTTGTGCTTGTGATATCGTGACCAGGGATAAAATGTAAGATTACCTCACAAGTCTTTCTGCTTTGTGGCACATGGCACAGGGACCTAAACATTTCCATTATGTAAGTGTTAAATGCTGCAAAGATTTTACATAATTACATAATTTCTATTGGATTGTTGATTACCTTTCCATTATGTTAATGATTTTCATTAAATCATCTCCCCTTGAGTATTTCATGCTCACTAAAATAACAATGGCACCTGTGATAATTGTACGCATTGCCCAATTGTAGACTTAATCAGAGAACCAATCTAGAGGGCTGCACTGGGACTCAACCCAAATCTTGCGGGAGCGGGCAGTTTGAACTTTGCTGCGGGCGGGATCAGGCGGCTAAAAAAAACACTGCAGGATCGGGATGTAGCCTATAGCGACAGGATGGAGTTAACAAATGATGTGGAAAAGAAGCTCAAACAAGGTCTGAAGGCGCACTGAGCCCTCTACTTCCCAGCGCTCTCAAAGCTGGCGCGTTTCATCTTCAGTATCCCCACATCCAGTGCGCCTTCAGAGCGGGCCTTCAGTGTCTGTGGGCGCATCTTGGAAGAGAGACGCACGGGATTGGGACCGCAGTTGGTCAGCAACATTCTCTTCCTCCACTGCAATATTATGGCCACATGATTCATTTGTTAAATTCATTCGTTTCATTCGTTAACTTTGTTTATTTTATGTTATTTATTAGTGTTATTTGAGCCACTCACAGCCTACTCTCGTTGCTATTTGTTAATTTCATAAAGAGGCGTGATGATGCCGGTGTTATTGAGCATAGGCTTTACCTTTATCTCATTAATGTTTCTTATTCAGGTCTCTCTTAGAAAAGAGACCTTAACCTCAATCACTGCGTGATTATATAAAGGTAGAAAAATAAATAAAATACAGAGGAGGAAAATAAAATATGAAACAGCCTTTATTTCATTATAAACTAAATGAAAACAACGAAATAGGAGCGCTATTCCTGACCAGTGCGTCAAAAGACATGCAGACCAGGGAAACGAAACAAACAACCCCATGAATCTCTTTATTAATAGCCTATAAAATGACTGTTTTCTCCTGCGGGACAGGAGAAGACACAGAATCAATGCATGTCTATTATTGCGCGGGCATAAATTCTCAGAGTTTTGCGGGAGCGGACGGGAGTGGACCTACACATTGCGGCTGCGGCCGGGAGTGTAACACACGTTGCGGTTGCGGGCGGTAATGGTCAGAAATTCAGCGGGAGCGGGCAGGAGCGGGATGAAGAAAACAGTCCCGCGCAGGGCTCTAAACTGATCGTAGCTTTAGCACGAGGGATAACATAACATACTAATAATGCGACTATCACAATTACAGATAGCAGAGGTTTTAATAATTTTATCAACATACTGTAGCTTTCCACCTGTTCACAGTCAGCCAGGACCACAAACTCCATCCTCTGGGAGCTTTGGAGTCCTTGCTTCTCACTTGGTGCCATATATCATTTAGGTGAGAAACAGTATGTGTCATCTTATCTGAAATGTTGTTGTGGGATGTGGTTGGAGTTCAGGCTGCCCTTGTCTTGACCTTGACCTTGCCAAGGCCTCTCATGTAGCAGAAGTATACTTGCAGGTTCTCTTTAAGTGAACTTAACATCATACTTTTAGATCACTATGTTTTCCACTTTTGAGTACAAGACTAAGATACTATGCAGGTATTATATTTTATACTTGAAATATGCATTTAACTGTACTTACATAGACTTAAGATAACTTCCACTGACATAATGATTAATTGCCACTATGATTTAAAGTCAGTTTGTGTCCTCCTTATACCTTTTTAGAGAAATTTCTCCATGTGAGCTCAATATGATCATCAGAGCAAACTACAGTTCAGTCAGAGAAAACTTTATTTCCATTTGCAGTATTGTATTTGGTGGTATAGCTCTGTTCTGGGGCCTCTCTGCCTTTCCTCAGGCGTACACAGAAAGCCTCTTCCATGGGCCTATGTTAAAAGCCTAAGGCCGAGAGAGCACACCTCTCTGCCCTTCCACGTGCGAATGAGGAAAGCAGAGGCGGATAGAGTGAACTCCCCTGCTCTTCCATGCGCCTACATGGTGTTAAAAGCCTAAGGCAGAGAGAGCACACCTCTCTGCCCTTCCACGTGCGAATGAGGAAAGCAGAGGCAGATAGAGTGAACTCCCCTGCTCTTCCATGCGCCTACATGGTGTTAAAAGCCTAAGGCAGAGAGAGCACACCTCCCTGCCCTTCCACGTGCAAATGAGGAAAGCCTGAGGCAGATAGAGCGAACTCCCCTGCTCTTCCATGCGCCTACATGGAAAGCCTAAGGCAGGGAGAGCAGCAGCAAAGACCCCTTGGAACAGAGCAGAGCAGCATCAATGAAAAACAGAAATGACACTGATAAGTCAGACACAGCATGAAAAGGAGGAGCTGGGATGGAGGCAGGTTGCAAAGGGGCGTGCAGAGGAAGCAGCAACAGTAGGCAGTTTAAATAGGGTGCCCTGAATGAGATTCACCAAGTGGTTGCATAGAAAGGAATCATGTGATCTATCAGCTGCTTCATCAGTTGATTGGGCTGTTTGAGATCAGCTGATGTAGCTGGGATGTGAGCTGAGCTTGACATCATGTCCTGCAGAACTAATGCTATGCTCAATTTGTTGTTACTTTTTCTTCTGTTGTACTGAAATATGAGTTTCCATTCCATCTGTTCAGGTGGTGCAGTTATTTGAGTGTCATTGTTCTCACCTGCCCGATGGAAACAAACTGGGGGACCAAACGCTCCAGAGCTCCAATAAGCCGCTCCCAACATGCTTAATCATGCCCTGAGATTGAAGAGAGCCGCAGCAGAGCACTTATAGTGGGAGCAGAAGTACGGCATAAGTGCAGGCTTGAGAAATGGACTGCGACGCCTGATAAACATGCTCGTGCCATAAAGCTGTCATTCCCTTGTCACTGCAAAGGCAAACGGAGAAAAGGCTGGGTCTGCTCTCTTTTTACTGAATGACAAGATGACAGGGACACGCTGCGTGTTTCTGACAACGCTCAACATATACTCTTGATAAAGTCATCAAAGCCTCTGCTGTTTATCAATACTGCTGTTTGCAGAAGATTAGCGAGACACGCTGTATTTATATGTATGCTGTTTGCATTTATGTGCAACATGGACAGTTATAGACCATCACATTTAAGCACAAACATCATTTTAATAGTATAGTAATTATCAGCATGGCTCAAGAACATGATGTGTGAAAGCGGAGTCCTGGAACAAGTACTAGTTTTTCAGTCAAATTATTTATCTCTCTAGTCACCTTAGAGAGCACAAGGTTTTTCAGTTTGTATTCATGTCTTTCAAACTACTAACCTTAAAATCCCAGCAATGAAGCACTTCTAATTTTGACGCAGCAGAAATTGGCCCGACAAGACAGACAATAGCGGGAGCTGGAGCACTTGACAGGGACTGAATAGTTTATTCACAAAAGAAACAGCACTGTTATTCATAGATGGTGCAGTTGTTTTTGATGTCGAAACACATTTTCTGTCTCGCCATTGTTTATATGGATTTAGCCGAGCATTTCTGAATCAGACAATAGTATTATGGTTTCACATCACTGTGTTCAGCTCCTTTGTGTTGTTACCAAAGCTGGGTCAAAATGTTATTTGAAATCCCCATGGGATTACCAACAGAAGTAGCATTTTCAGTGAGTGCTTACAGGCCACTCGCAAGGCCAATTTAATCCATTTGAAAATGTGAGCTTTCACCGTCTGGCTCAATAGGGAGTGATATTTCTTTTAGAATATAGTCAGATTTTAGTGATTCATCCTATTAACTCTCAGGGTCTACAGACTAATGACTGTCTGATTGTGTTGTGTTCTGCTCTGTGTTTGTGTCTGCAGTCCCTCCGGTGTTGTCAGTGTTCCAGCCATCCTTCAATGCCACAGCCGACTACCAGGAATCAGTCACCTTTACTTGCATCACCTCCGGATCTCCTGACCCTGTGGTCACATGGCACAGGTACTTCCTTAATACCCAGCATTGCTCTCTGACATACATCTCTGACTGATATTGGACAGGAAAGCCTTGAAAACTGGAGGGCTCTCAGAGATGTAGAATGGCGATATAAACAAGCGGATTCGCAAATATTACACCCATTCCAAAACCATGAGCATTAATCTGCTGCTGTAACAGCTTCCTCTCCTCTGGGAAGGCTTTCCATAAGATTTTGGACCATGGCTGCAGGGATTTGCTCCAATTCAGCCACAAGAGCATTAGTGGGGTTGGGTGCTGATATTGGGTGATAAGCTCTGCCTTGCATTGGCGTTCCAATTCATTGCAGAAGAGTTGGTCGATCCAAATGAGGGAAACCACTGCTTTATTGAGCTGGCTTTGTGCACAGGGGCATCTATGACTGCTGCATTTTAGTAGTTATCAAGTACTCCAAAAAAGTAGTCGATTAATCATGGGAGGTAGATGCTAGATGGTTAGATGTGAATTGTGGTTGCAGTTAATCATAGTGTTGCTTAATGGTGTTCCACAGCTCAGCATGTGAGAGGATGATATAGCCTAGTCCGATAAAATGATTGATGTCCCTAAAGCCATCTTCAAACACTGCAGCAAGCAGTCAAATATCCATCCCAATGAAATTTACCAACAGACCTGTTATTTTCCTTTTTCTGTGGTCGGTGATCGGATGTTTGGAGAATTCTCCAGTTTTTGTCTGCCTACTTTGTTCACTCAGTTGGTACTTCTCCTTGCTAACATTGCTGCTGCTAGTGCTAGCAATAAGCAGGTGTAGCTTTAAATGGTTATCCGTAGCACTGTTGTTGTACTTTAGGGTCGTCTTGTATGTATTACAGCTGGCTGTTTTATCTGCTCTGGTAAAGTATTTCTAGATTGTTGAATTCTTATTACTATTTTCACTTCTATATTTTTTTATATATTAACAATTCTCTGCTCTGTTTCGTCTTGATTCATTAGCTTTTAGAAAACGTGCACCAACATGAACAAAATGAGCACAGAGTAGAGGAGGCTCAAACATTGAGCATCAATAAGCCCTTCAAGTCAAACATTAAACTAGGTCTTGCCATCCCCAGCTGCATATTTGCTGTAGATGTGAGCTGCTGGACAGCTGAATTTCCCTTCGGGGATTAATAAAGTTATTTCTATTTCTATTCTATTTCTAGATGCATTACAAGTGCTTTATTACTACACAGTGCTAAAGCCACAGATGAGCAATTAGTCTATAACGATGCACAATGTTGACTAATGGTTTTGATAGTCGATCAGTCAACCATTCTGTGAAACCCCTACTGTCATGTTGAAACAGGCAATGGCCTTAACACTAATGTCTAAGATATTAGACAGCATTAATAGTAGCATTGATATAAATCCCAGTGAATGAAGGGCTGAACCTGAGCCATGTAAAACAGCTACAAACTAGAAGACCACATACTTTCAACAACAAGTGTATTAACTAGGGATGGGCATTTCTAGTATTTTCCGTATTCAAGTACTCACACTAAATTATTGTAGAGTACTCAAGTACACGCAAAAAATAAGTAAATTAATACATTTTAAAAAATCTAGCACAAGGATAGGAATGTTAATTGGTCAGCAACATTTAACAAGTGCAATATATATTTATTCATCGAACAACCATGATTCAATTAGACTATTAAACCATAAATTCAAACATACCTAAAATCAGCAAACTTTCTGTTACTGCTGTTACATTCGGTGAGATGTAGCACTGAAGGACCATCTCCGTAGCTGCTCTCTTCCTGGTCATATCAACCTCTGCCCAGTTAGCACAAGCTAACACAGCTGCAGTGGCTAACATCCAAAACCAGGCGGTTTAATGGTCCCAACAAACTCATACCGACAATGAAATGGTTCGACTCTGTCTGAAAAGGAAATAAGATTTTACCCATTTTAAACTGTAAAAAAATATGTATATAAAAGTCTTGTCCGCATGGGATTGGGTAGTGATTACTACTTTAAGTTAAAGGAGTACTGACATCCAAATCAAGTACTTGTGTATTCATACCCATCCCATGTGTAAACCACTTCATTCAAGCTTACCTGACCTACATTAGGTAATAGAACATATGTGCTTCTACCCATAATCATTACAAATGTTTTCATCTTTATTTGCACCCATATATGTGTCAGTATTCCCCTGAGAAAAACAGCCTCCATATACACGGTTATAAATTTTTGGTTCCAAATCGAGCAGATATTGTTTCACAGTCCTAACAGAGGAATTTATAGTCCGCCCTCACACATTGCCCTAAGCAATCACACAATAGTATCACATGCCATGTAGCGCCAGTGTGAAAATTTGCACCTGAAGAGCATTTGACTCCCCACTATCCACTCTCCAGCTCGACATCCAGTAATTAGCTTGCACCCACTCAGCAGGCAATGGTAACGAGCTATTTGCACCTGAGCATCTATTGATAACACTTTATTGGCATTCCAGTGAAGTTCATAGTTTTTTTTCCTATTATGCACTTGTTTTTTTCTTCCAGTTAATCCATCTTAATGGACCATAGCAGTGTTGCTGTATGTTTTAGCCCATTTAGCACAAATCAATTATACCTTGCATAGCTACTGACTGCTTTCCTAAAGCATACTGTAGTGTTTTCGATTTTTGAATGTGCACTTCCTACCTTCTGGGCAGCTATTACTTTCACTACAGTGTAAAAATCAGCTTGTATTGAAAGATTCTTGAAGTAATCCATCACATTGAAGAGCATTTCCATTGTAGTTTTTTCCCTTTTTTCAAACTTACATTATCATTACATGATAATGCAAGGGAGAAATCATTTTAAAATGACACAACAATGATGTGACATCCTCCATTGTTTTAACTATGATGCATCACCAACCTCGGGCAGATGTCTGTGACTTCTTTTTCATGCTCTGCTGTAATAAATGGAAGTCAATGGCTGCCCTGAAGGAACTGTAGGAAAACACACATGCAAAAGTCTGCTTTGGCTAAAGACCTTTGCACACCAAGTCCATGTACTTTGTATGTGTTTTTGAATCCGTCTGACACAAATTGTTGCACACAGAAACTTTGCACACCAACACATTCTCACTCTGACCAGATCAGAATTAAATGCATTTTCCCCTCATTCACTCTCTGCTTGTACATACCAGCTCCTATAGCAGCTCTTTGTCTCTGCTCCTATGGCAGCCGGACTGTTTGACATGTTTGACAAAGAATGGATGAGGAGAAACTTGTTGTCGAGGTCGAGAAATATCCTGAGCTATATGACCAAATTTCCTGTCTTTATAAAGACAATGGCCAAAAAGATGTTGCCTTGTGAGTCATAGCTCTGGAGATCAGCTCTCCAGGTGAGAAGTCAAGTTTAATTAGGAGTTCTATACATGATTGTAATCTGATGCAAAGGTGAAGGAAGTATATTCAGTACTTTCAGTAAAACTAGTGATAATTTTGCGTGGTCGTCTCTTGACTAGCTGCGCAACGTATCCGGTGTGTGCTAGGGGCGGCAATAGCCCCTAGCACGACAGCGTCAGTGTGTTTTGTTAAAGAGCATGTCCCAGCCTCCTTGAATAGCCTTGCGCAAAACTGCGTAGTATAATTATGACATTACAACTTCACAGAAGTCCTGATGACTCATTTAAAGGCACAGTCTTTGAGTACAGTCTGAATTTCTCTGTGGATTGGGTGTTTTGTTACTTTCACAGCATTTATATAGCACCTATATCTGCTTTATATTAAGAAATCCATGGACAACTGACTTATGACAAGGTGGGACGATTAATGACAGACTTAAGTTTTGGAGTCAGTGTATAAACACTACCGACAGAACGTGAGGCCCAACCTGGCCTACCTTCCAAAGTCGTTGAAATCCGGTGCTTAGGCAGTGATTTGCAGCATTAGACACTGACAAAAAAAGCCGTCCTTTAACGTCAGCAAGATACGTGGCTGGTTGCCGATATAGTTTAATGGTGCTTGGCAGCGTCAGGGTGAAATGCGGCAGGACAATGAAAGTAATCGTAACCACAGTTGTTTGTTGTTGAAGGAAAATGCAGTGTATTTATTTTGAAAGAGACTGTATGCAAACTGTACACTGTATTTTGAAAACAGACAATGCATGTAACAGGCAGAACTTCACATGGCATCCCAGAACATCAACAAACAACACACCCAGGGTACCTTGCACGTCGTATCTTGACGTGGAAAGTCCTGGACCAAACATCAATATGTGACAAGGTCGAAGTGAGAATGTGTTGTGAGGTCGTATTTATTATTGAACATCATAAAACAGCCTAAAAAGTGGTGTGCAAAGGCTTTAAAACATGAAAATATATTAACATTGTCCTTAAAATACCAACATTGTTTACTTCATTCTGCAGAGCGAGCCACCAGTTTGTTCTTTTCTATAGCCTAACGTCAGCTCCTATAATAAAAGAGGGGTGACAATAGGACAATAGCAGCTGTTCAAAATAAGCCTTAAATATAGTTCTGAATTGAACATAATGACACACAGCAATGTTTAAGTGATGTTTCAAACACCCACAGGGAGCCTTCGTTTATAGCAATCTCAAGTTATTATATATTAGGACTTTAACCACCATGTTCTGCTGTCTTTATTGCAGAGAAGAGCTTGATTGCCCTGTAGCTGATTTTTAGATGTTGAAGAATTAAAGTTTGTGACCAGGGGCTGTAAACCAGAGGCAAAGAAAATATAGCTTTTTCTTGACTGGCATTTTGATTCTACTACAATTAGACACAATTACATTCACAACAGGATCTTTGATAAAAGTGACAGACAGATCATTCAAACAAGGCAGGAGGCAGCTTAGTTACCAAAATGTGTCACTCCTATTTGCTTTAGATATAATTAAACATCCAGATTCTACAGTAATTACTGCAAAAGTTCATTTATTTAAGTCTTTTGTTTAGGTTGTATTAGCATGCAAAATAATGTAAGTGCTGAATATATAGGAGGTTATTTGGGCAAATAAAGAAAAGAGCGTACATCTTAAGTGATGTTGAATACGGGCATGAAAAGGTAAACAAGCAGATATCTCCTTTACATATTCATCTCCTTTACCGAGAGGCCATGTGCTCCGGCTTTTACCCTGCTGACAGCAAGTATACTGCAAAATGCATAGTTCGACTGGTAAATGCATCAATCCTGTATTTTATATGACAGTGTCTCAGAGAGTAATACAAACGATAATGAGCTCTGAAGTGTCTTGTGTCGCACTTTGAAAGAGAAGTCGATCACAGCAGAAAGAAAAGACGAGGCACATGCATCACTTTGCAAAGTACAAACAAAATCTGAAGACGCCGCACAGCTGGAGACGACCTCGACTTTGTACGTCTCGTTCATCTTGCTCTATAGTTTTCAGCCCCAATGGCAGAAATGATATTTACTCCTGTGAGTGTGTGTGTGTGTGTGTGTGTGTGTGTCTCTGTGTGTGTTACCTTGTCTTTCAGCAGCAGAGCAAACCAGGAAAATGTGATTTTAATGATTTAACAGCATGCATAATAAAACGCAGCAAATTTCACAGTGATAATGGGTGAGAGGTGATGTATTGATTCAGCTTTACTTTCATATTGAGACTATCTATGTGGCAGCTTTGTCCCCAGATAATTAATACACTCACTGTCTCTTTTTGTGTCATAATAATAGTTGTAGTCATTTGTGAGGTATTAATGTGCAGCATGGTGTTTTGTTTGGGATGCCATCCCACAAAAATTCTTCTCTAAAGCTTAAAGCAGCTATAAGGAGTTTTTAAATGGTTATAAAACAGTCTCAATGTAATACTGACGTCTTTATATGAACTCCTCCTAGGCTGGAAACTCCGTAATATGTCTATTTATGAAACACGTTGCGAAACATGATTTCCATGTCATCATCAGTACATGAGTTTTTTACTTCACAGTAATTCGTAGCAAGTTCTGAAAATGTTGAGGCAGAGGGTACTTGCTATAGCTGTGGCTGTGGGTGAGAAGCTGTCAGCAAATAGTTTGTTGGGCACAGGGAAACAGAGATCCGTGTGGGTACATAAAACCCTAAAAAGATGGTGGATCACAGGAAGTACCACCAGCTTCCCCTCTATCATGACTATTTCCAGGCTTATTTTAAGATGACTCCATGGCAGTTGATAACCTGCTGTCTGTCGTCATAATAAAAATGAATACTAACTACAGGGCGTCTATTGGTCCTGCTAAGTGACTGAGTGGGCTCTAGTTTCCCGGCGCAGCGCAGGGTGGCGCAGGGTGGCGAACCCCGTGCAGAGCTAGTTTCGAGCAGCGCAACCCGAGGCGCACTCGGTTTTGTAGTTTGGCAGACCGAGGTGCGCTGAGATGGGTGTGGCGGCGCAGCAGGGGGAGGTGTCGACAGATCCAGCTTGGCGCAGTGACAGTTTCGTGCCAAAAGGCTTCACCGAAGGTGCGCTAAAAGCTCGCCAGCTGAAACCAGGTCTACTGTCAGCGCAGGGGGAGCG